>NW_024404521.1:0-132321 GCF_905171775.1 Rana temporaria | reverse complement strand
TGATTGCCCAGTTATTGTCCAGTTATTGCTGTGATTGCCCAGTTATTGTCCAGTTATTGTCCAGTTATTGTCCAGTTATTGATGTGATTGCCCAGTTATTGTCCAGTTATTGCTGTGATTGCCCAGTTATTGCTGTTATTGCCCAGTTATTGTCCAGTTATTGTCCAGTTATTGATGTGATTGCCCAGTTATTGTCCAGTTATTGCCCAGTTATTGCTGTGATTGTCCAGTTATTGCTGTGATTGCCCAGTTATTGTCCAGTTATTGCCCAGTTATTGTTGTGATTGCCCAGTTATTGCTGTGATTGCCCAGTTATTGATGTGATTGCCCAGTTATTGCTGTGATTTTCCAGTTATTGTCCAGTTATCACCATGATTGCCCATTTTTGTCCAGTTATTGTCCAGTTATCACTATGATTGCCCAGTTATTGCTGTGATTGCCCAGTTATTGCTGTGATTGCCCAGTTATTGTCCAGTTATTGCCCAGTTATTGCTGTGATTACCCAGTTATTGCTGTGATTGCCCAGTCATTGCCCAGTTATTGCTGTGATTGCCCAGTTATTGCTGTGATTGCCCAGTTATTGCTGTTATTGTCCAGTTATCACTATGATTGCCCAGTTATTGCTGTGATTGCCCAGTTATTGTCCAGTTATTGCCCAGTTATTGCTGTGATTACCCAGTTATTGCTGTGATTGCCCAGTCATTGCCCAGTTATTGCTGTGATTGCCCAGTTATTGCTGTGATTGCCCAGTTATTGATGTGATTGCCCAGTTAGTGTCCAGTTATTGCCCAGTTATTGCTGTGATTGCCCAGTCATTGCCCAGTTATTGCTGTGATTGCCCAGTTATTGCCCAGTTATTGCTGTGATTGCCCAGTTATTGTCCAGTTATTGTCCAGTTATTGCCCAGTTATTGCTGTGATTGCCCAGTTATTGCCCAGTTATTGTCTAGTTATTGCTGTGATTGCCCAGTTATTGTCCAGTTATTGCCCAGTTATTGCTGTGATTGCCCAGTTGTTGCTGTGATTGCCCAGTTATTGTCCAGTTATTGCCCAGTTATTGCTGTGATTGCCCAGTTATTGCCCAGTTATTGCTGTGATTGCCCAGTTATTGCTGTGATTGCCCAGTTATTGCTGTGATTGCCCAGTTATTGCTGTGATTGCCCAGTTATTGTCCAGTTATTGTCCAGTTATTGTCCAGTTATTGTCCAGTTATCACCATGATTGCCCACATATTGTCCATGCCCATGAGGTGGTGGTAGAGATGTTGCTCGGGGTCCAGGTGGTGGTAGAGATGTTGCTCGGGGTCCAGGTGGTGGTAGAGATGTTGCTCGGGGTCCAGGTGGTGGATCCTGTTGGGGACATTCTCGGTCGGTGAGAATGGAATGATATAAGTACATCTCCCAGGGGCCCCGTATATACTGTATAGCACACACTGTGGCCCCACAAGTACCATATACAATATATCACACCAGGGCCCCACATCCACCTCCATGGCACTCCTTGCACACAGCGCGCCCAGGACATGGAGGAAGTGAGTTCAGGAGAAGAGACTTGTGACTCCTCTTTGTACAAAGGGGACAATAATGAGAGTCGGGGGAGGGGAGGGGGGGTAAAATGTTTCCCGGAGTCGGGAATGTCAGGGGATTCGCCAGAAGAACTTCTTTTATGGAAAAATATGAAAAGTGACATCATGCGGATTCCAGAGCCGGAGGGTTGTGCTCAGGAGGGGCCCCTCTGTGGTTTTGTAGAATGAGCCCCATGTGGTCTGTTACCCCCCCAGGGGCCCCTCCTCCCCGACGCACACTTCCCGGCACTCACATACTTTGCCCATGAGCTGTGCGCCCGCCGGAGAGCCGGGCACCTGTCTGTCTGTCTGTAGGATGCTCGTGTTTATATAAACCCCCCCAGGGGGCTGTAACACCTCTGCTGCCCTGACCTGGGGGCATTAACCCTTTCCTGACCAATGGGGGGGTGCAATTCACTCATTCCCAACCCGACCTGAGCAATGAGGGGGGTTGGGGGGCATTTAACCCTTTCCTGACCAATGGGGGGGGGGGTGCAATTCACTCATTCCCGACCCGACCTGAGCAATGAGGGGGGTTGGGTGGCATTTAACCCTTTCCTGACCAATGGGGGGGGGGTGCAATTCACTCATTCCTGACCCGACCTGAGCAATGAGGGGGGTTGGGGGGCATTAACCCTTTCCTGACCAATGGGGGGTGCAATTCACTCATTCCTGACCCGACCTGAGCAATGAGGGGGGGTTGGGGGGCATTTAACCCTTTCCTGACCAATGGGGGGTGCAATTCACTCATTCCTGACCCGACCTGAGCAATGAGGGGGGGTTGTGGGGCATTTAACCCTTTCCTGAGCAATGGGGGGGGTGCAATTCACTCATTCCCGACCCGACCTGAGCAATGAGGGGGGTTGGGGGGCATTTAACCCTTTCCTGAGCAATGGGGGGGTGCAATTCACTCATTCCCGACCCGACCTGAGCAATGAGGGGGGGTTGTGGGGGCATTTAACCCTTTCCTGACCAATGGGGGGGTGCAATTCACTCATTCCCAACCCGACCTGAGCAATGAGGGGGGTTGGGGGGCATTTAACCCTTTCCTGACCAATGGGGGGGGGTGCAATTCACTCATTCCCGACCCGACCTGAGCAATGAGGGGGGTTGGGGGGCATTTAACCCTTTTGTGACCTGAAGATTATATAACCCTTTCCTGACCGAGGCAATGGGGGGGCATTTACCTTTTCCTGATCTGACCTGGGAAATGAGGGGCATTAACCATTTCCTGGCCTGGGCAATGAGGGGGTGAAATTAACTCTTTCATTACCTGACCTGGCCAGTAGGGGGGTCATATCACACCTGCCTGACCTAAAGGAATTATAACCCTTTCCTAACCTAGACAATGCCCCGAGAATTTACTCACCCCTGGGCAATGGGGGGGGGGGCATTTAACCCCTTACTGACCTTGGCAATTGGGGGCATTTAACCCCTTACTGACCTGAGCAATTGGGGGCATTTAACCCCTTACTGACCTTGGCAATTGGGGGCATTTAACCCCTTACTGACCTTGGCAATTGGGGGCATTTAACCCCTTACTGACCTTGGCAATTGGGGGCATTTAACCCCTTACTGACCTGAGCAATTGGGGGCATTTAACCCCTTTCTGACCTGAGCAATTAGGGGGCATTTAACCCCTTACTGACCTGAGCAATTGGGGGCATTTAACCCCTTACTGACCTGAGCAATTGGGGGCACTTAACCCCTTACTGACCTGAGCAATTAGGGGGCATTTAACCCCTTTCTGACCTGAGCAATTGGGGGCATTTAACCCCTTACTGACCTGAGCAATTGGGGGCATTTAACCCCTTACTGACCTGAGCAATTGGGGGCATTTAACCCCTTACTGACCTGAGCAATTGGGGGCATTTAACCCCTTTCTGACCTGAGCAATTAGGGGGCATTTAACCCCTTACTGACCTGAGCAATTGGGGGCATTTAACCCCTTACTGACCTGAGCAATTGGGGGCACTTAACCCCTTACTGACCTGAGCAATTAGGGGGCATTTAACCCCTTTCTGACCTGAGCAATTGGGGGCATTTAACCCCTTACTGACCTGAGCAATTGGGGGCATTTAACCCCTTACTGACCTGAGCAATTGGGGGCATTTAACCCCTTACTGACCTGAGCAATTGGGGGCACTTAACCCCTTACTGACCTGAGCAATTGGGGGCACTTAACCCCTTACTGACCTGAGCAATTGGGGGCATTTAACCCCTTACTGACCTGAGCAATTGGGGGCATTTAACCCCTTACTGACCTGAGCACTTGGGGGCATTTAACCCCTTTCTGACCTTGGCAATTGGGGGCACTTAACCCCTTACTGACCTGAGCAATTGGGGGCATTTAACCCCTTACTGACCTGAGGAACCTTTGTAACCCCTTTAAAGAGAACCTGTCACCAGAGACACCTGGAGGCCTGCAATGCTCTGTGACTGGCTGTTGTGGTGATCCTCTGGTCCTGATTGGTAGCGCTCTCCCTAGTGATGAGACCAGAGGATCGGCATGACATCGGCTCCCGGTGTATTTCTGATCATACATTGTGTGGGCGGAGCCTAGGACTGCATGGAGTATGTAATGTCACATGAACGGTCCGGAGTTCCTCCATGCAGCTCTGTATGGGGGATGGGCTGTTTGCCGCCGTGGCCACAGTGCCCGCGCCCCGCAGTGCAGTACATTGACCTCCAATCCGGCCCCTGTGAGCGTCGCACAGAATGTGGAGTGTGCAAAGGCCCCGATTCATTGAGCTGCAGTAACATATAATGTGCTTACAGCCCCTCAGCCAATGGAAGGGTCACTTTAGCTGGAAGGATCGATGATTCTGCTCGGTACTCTCTGGAAATAGATTCCACTTGGCTCGGGGAGGGAGGAGGGGTCACCTTTCCTGTGTCTCCACCCCCTTCCTGCACTGTCCTCCAATATGATACACACTATATTACCAGAAGTATTGGGACGTCGGCCTTTACACACACATGAACTTTATTGACCCCCCAGTCTTAGTCCGGAGGGTTCAATATTGAGTTGGCTCCGCCCTGTGCAGCTATAACACCTTCACCTCTTCTTGGAAGGCCGTCCACAAGGTTTAGGGGTGTGTCTATGGGAAGGCCGTCCACAAGGTTTAGGGGTGTGTCTGTGGGAAGGCCGTCCACAAGGTTTAGGGGTGTGTCTATGGGAAGGCCGCCCACAAGGTTTAGGGGTGTGTCTATGGGAAGGCCGTCCACAAGGTTTAGGGGTGTGTCTATGGGAAGGCAGTCCACAAGGTTTAGGGGTGTGTCTATGGGAAGGCCGTCCACAAGGTTTAGGGGTGTGTCTATGGGAAGGCCGTCCACAAGGTTTAGGGGTGTGTCTATGGGAAGGCCGTCCACAAGGTTTAGGGGTGTGTCTATGGGAAGGCCGTCCACAAGGTTTAGGGGTGTGTCTATGGAAAGATCCGCCCACAAGGTTTAGGGGTGTGTCTATGGGAAGGCCGTCCACAAGGTTTAGGGGTGTGTCTATGGGAAGGCCGTCCACAAGGTTTAGGGGTGTGTCTATGGGAAGGCCGTCCACAAGGTTTAGGGGTGTGTCTATGGGAAGGCCGTCCACAAGGTTTAGGGGTGTGTCTATGGGAAGGCCGTCCACAAGGTTTAGGGGTGTGTCTATGGGAAGGCCGTCCACAAGGTTTAGGGGTGTGTCTATGGGAAGGCCGTCTACAAGGTTTAGGGGGTGTGTCTATGGGAAGGCCGTCCACAAGGTTTAGGGGTGTGTCTATGGGAAGGCCGTCCACAAGGTTTAGGGGTGTGTCTATGGCAAGGCCGTCCACAAGGTTTAGGGGTGTGTCTATGGCAAAGCCGTCCACAAGGTTTAGGGGTGTGTCTATGGGAAGGCCGTCCACAAGGTTTAGGGGTGTGTCTATGGGAAGGCCGTCCACAAGGTTTAGGGGTGTGTCTATGGCAAGGCCGTCCACAAGGTTTAGGGGTGTGTCTATGGCAAAGCCGTCCACAAGGTTTAGGGGTGTGTCTATGGGAAGGCCGTCTACAAGGTTTAGGGGGTGTGTCTATGGGAAGGCCGTCCACAAGGATTAGGGGTGTGTCTATGGGAAGGCCGTCCACAAGGTTTAGGGGTGTGTCTATGGGAAGGTTTGACCATTCTTCCAGAAACACATTTGTGAGGTCAGGCACTGATGTTGGACGAGAAGGCCTGGCTTACAGTCTCCGCTCTAATTCCTCCCAAAGGTGTTCTATCGGGGTGAGGTCAGGACTCTGTGCAGGCCAGTCAAGTTCCTCCACCCCAAACTTGCTCATCCATGTCTTTATGGACCTTGCTTTGTGCACTGGTCCAAATCATTTGGTGGTGTGGGGTGAAGGGGGGATTATTGTGTCTGGGGGGGGGTGTTTTTCAGGGGTTGGGTTTGGCCCCTTAGTTCCAGTGAAGGGAACTCTTAAGGCATCAGCACACCAAGACATTTTGGACAATTTCATGCTCCCAACTTTGTGGGAGGGGTTTGGAGATGGCCCCTCCCTCTTCCAACATGACTTGCCCACCAGAGCACAAAGCAAGGTCCATAAAGACATGGAGGAGCGAGTTTGGGGTGGAGGAACTTGACTGGCCTGCACAGAGTCCTGACCTCACAAATGTGTGGTGAGGAAGGGAAGCACTTCAAGAAGATGAAACGCTGAGCCTGGTGAGTAGGGATGACCCCGATGTTTGAATTAAAACGTAAATTCGACTTCAACATCGGGCGTTCGACTGTTCGCCGAATAGCGAACAATTTGGGGTGTTCGCGGCAAAGCCACGGAAAAACCCTTTAAAAGTCTATGGGAGAATTCAAAGGTGTTCATTTTAACGGTTAATATGCAAGATATTGTCATAAAAAGTGTTTGGGGACCCGGGTCCTGCCCCAGGGAAGTGTTTGGGGACCCGGGTCCTGCCCCAGGGGAGTGTTTGGGGACCCGAGTCCTGTCCCAGGGGAGTGTTTGGGGACCCGGGTCCTGCCCCAGGGGAGTGTTTGGGGACCCGAGTCCTGTCCCAGGGGAGTGTTTGGGGACCCGGGGTCCTGCCCCAGGGGAGTGTTTGGGGACCCGAGTCCTGCCCCAGGGGAGTGTTTGGGGACCCGGGTCCTGCCCCAGGGGAGTGTTTGGGGACCCGGGTCCTGCCCCAGGGGGAGTGTTTGGGGACCTGGGTCCTGTCCCAGGGGAGTGTTTGGGGACCCGGGTCCTGCCCCAGGGGAGTGTTTGGGGACCCGGGTCCTGCCCCAGGGGAGTGTTTGGGGACCCGAGTCCTGTCCCAGGGGAGTGTTTGGAGATCCGGGTCCTGCCCCAGGGGAGTGTTTGGGGACCCGGGTCCTGTCCCAGGGGAGTGTTTGGGGATCCGGGTCCTGCCCCAGGGGAGTGTTTGGGGATCCGGGTCCTGCCCCAGGGGAGTGTTTGGGGACCCAGGTCCTGCCCCAGGGAAGTGTTTGGGGACCCGGGTCCTGTCCCAGGGGAGTGTTTGGGGACCCGGGTCCTGCCTCAGGTGAGTGTTTGGGGACCCGGGTCCTGTCCCAGGGGGAGTGTTTGGGGACCCGGGTCCTGTCCCAGGGGAGTGTTTGGGGATCCGGGTCCTGCCCCAGGGGAGTGTTTGGGGACCCGGGTCCTGCCCCAGGGGAGTGTTTGAGGGACCCGGGTCCTGCCCCAGGGGAGTGTTTGGGGACCCGGGTCCTGCCCCAGGGGGAGTGTTTGGGGACCCGGGTCCTGTCCCAGGGGAGTGTTTGGGGATCCGGGTCCTGCCCCAGGGGAGTGTTTGGGGACCCGGGTCCTGCCCCAGGGGGAGTGTTTGGGGACCTGGGTCCTGCCCCAGGGAAGTGTTTGGGGACCCGGGTCCTGTCCCAGGGGAGTGTTTGGGGATCCGGGTCCTGCCCCAGGGGGAGCGTTTGGGGACCCAGGTCCTGCCCCAGGGGGAGTGTTTGGTGACCCGGGTCCTGCCCCAGGGAAGTGTTTGGGGACCCGGGTCCTGCCCCAGGGGAGTGTTTGGGGACCCGGGTCCTGCCCCAGGGGGAGTGTTTGAGAACCCGGGTCCCGCCCCAGGGGAGTGTTTGGGGACCCGTGTCCTGCCCCAGGGGAGTGTTTGGGGACCCGTGTCCTGCCCCAGGGGAGTGTTTGGGGACCTGGGTCCTGCCCCAGGGGAGTGTTTGGGGACCTGGGTCCTGCCCCAGGGGAGTGTTTGGGGACCCAGGTCCTGCCCAGGGGGAGTGTTTGGTGACCCGGGTCCTGCCCCAGGGGGAGTGTTTGGGGACCCGGGTCCTGCCCCAGGGGAGTGTTTGGTGACCCGGGTCCTGCCCCAGGGAAGTGTTTGGGGACCCGTGTCCTGCCCCAGGGGAGTGTTTGGGGACCCGTGTCCTGCCCCAGGGGAGTGTTTGGGGACCTGGGTCCTGCCCCAGGGGAGTGTTTGGGGACCTGGGTCCTGCCCCAGGGGAGTGTTTGGGGACCTGGGTCCTGCCCCAGGGGGAGTGTTTGGGGACCCGGGTCCTGCCCCAGGGAAGTGTTTGAGAACCCGGGTCCTGCCCCAGGGGAGTGTTTGGTGACCCGGGTCCTGCCCCAGGGAAGTGTTTGGGGACCCAGGTCCTGCCCCAGGGGGAGTGTTTGGGGACCCGGGTCCTGCCCCAGGGGAGTGTTTGGGGACCCGGGTCCTGCCCCAGGGGAGTGTTTGGTGACCCGGTCCTGCCCCAGGGAAGTGTTTGGGGACCCGGGTCCTGCCCCAGGGGAGTGTTTGGGGACCCGGGTCCTGCCCCAGGGGGAGTGTTTGAGAACCCGGGTCCCGCCCCAGGGGAGTGTTTGGGGACCCGTGTCCTGCCCCAGGGGAGTGTTTGGGGACCCGTGTCCTGCCCCAGGGGAGTGTTTGGGGACCCGTGTCCTGCCCCAGGGGAGTGTTTGGGGACCCATGTCCTGCCCCAGGGGAGTGTTTGGGGACCTGGGTCCTGCCCCAGGGGAGTGTTTGGGGACCTGGGTCCTGCCCCAGGGAAGTGTTTGGGGACCCAGGTCCTGCCCCAGGGGGAGTGTTTGGGGACCCAGGTCCTGCCCCAGGCGGAGTGTTTGGGGACCCGGGTCCTGCCCCAGGGGAGTGTTTGGGGACCTGGGTCCTGCCCCAGGGAAGTGTTTGGGGACCCAGGTCCTGCCCCAGGGAAGTGTTTGAGAACCCGGGTCCTGCCCCAGGGGACATGTATCAATCCAAAAAAAGTTTTAAAAACTACAGTTTTTTCGAGAGCAGCGATTTTAATAATGCTTAAAGTGAAATATTACTTTAAATTTCGTACCTGGGGGGTGTCTATAGTATGCCTGTGAAGTAGTGCATGTTTCCCGTGTTTGGAACTGTCCCTGCACAAAGTGTAATTTCTAAAGGAAAAAAAGTCATTTAAAACTGCTCGCGGCTATTCATGAATTGTCGGGTCCCGGCAATACAGAGAAAAGTCATTGGAAAAAAATGGCAGGGCCCCCCCCCCCCCAGTCCATTACCAGGCCCTTTGGGTCTGGTATGAATATTAAGGGGAACCCTGCAGCAAAGTTTTTTATTTAAATAGCGTGGGGGTCCCCCCAAATTCCATACTAGGCCCTTCAGGTCTGGTATGGATATTAAGGGGAACCCCGCGCCAAAAAAAAAAAAAAATGGCGTGGGGTTCCCCCCAAAAATCCACACCAGACCCTTATCCGAGCACGCAGCCTGGCCGGCCGCAGGAAAAGAGGGGGGACGAGGGAGGATTTTTCTTGTACTAAGCTGTGTGTTTTTTACACTTTTCTGGGTGAAATGGTAGAGGTACAATGTACCCCGTTACCAATTCACACAGGGGGGGGGGCAGGATCTGGGGGTCCCCTTTATTAAAGGGGTCTTCCAGATTCCGATAAGCCCCCCGCCCGCAGACCCCCACAACCACTGGGCAAGGGTTGTGGGGATGAGGCCCTTGTCCCCATCAACATGGGGACATCCTCCCTATGTTGAGGGCATGTGGCCTGGTGCGGTTCAGGAGGGGGGGGGTGGGGGCGCTCTCTCGTCCCCCCTCTTTTCCTGCGGCCGGTCAGGCTGCGTGCTCGGATAAGGGGTCTGGTGTGGGTTTTTTGGGGGAACCCCACACCATTTTTTTTTTATTTTGGCTCAGGTTTCCCCTTAAAATCCTGACCTGAAGGGAAGGAGAGGATGGCGGAGGTGAGACATCAGAGGTTCTACTGATGTCACCCACCTGCCCTGGCACTGGGAACATTAATAGACGACTCCGCTGGGCCTAGGGTGACCACATTTCAGGGACCCCCCCACCTTTCCAAAAATCGGCGGGTGCGCGCTCTACCCAGAAGCACTGATCACGCCCCCGCTTCACCACTTCACTCACTGACAGTACTTTTCCTGGCCGGCCGAGATATGTGGCGGCCTTTTTTGGGGGCATCAGATTGGCCCGGGGGGGGGGGTGTCAGTTTCATTCCGGGACATTGTATTCTCCTGGAAGGAAGGTACCCGGGACAGAACTGCAAAATACGGGACTGTCCCGGGCAATCCGGGACACGTGGTCACCCTAGCTGGGCCCCATGTGCGGTGACTTGGGAGAAAGTCACGGCCTCGTGTGGTGGAAACGGCCGGGATGGGTGATGCCAAATGATGGCCCCTCCCCCTGCCGGTGATAAATAGGAGAGATCATGTGATCGTTATCTGGTTATGGGGTCACTCCACTCAATGATGATAATTCTGTTATGGGTGGAGACTGTGGGGCCCCCGGAGGGGATTTTGAGATTACAGAGTGAGATGAAGAGGGTCTCAGGTGGGGGAGGGGAGAGCTTGAAGGGTTAATGTTTCTGCTTCCTCCTGAGGGATCCATAAAGCAGAGAGAGGAAGAGGCTCTTATCACCTAACCCCCCCCCTCATTAATCCATAACCCCCCCCCTCATTAATCCATAACCCCCCCCCTCATTAATCCATAACCCCCCCCCTCATTAATCCATAACCCCCCCTCATTAATCCATAACCCCCCCTCATTAATCCATAACCCCCCCCCCCCCCCAGGACTGGCAGAGCTCCCTGGAAGAAGGACGTCCTCATCTTCTACATTTTCCATAAATAAACACTTATATAAAAAGCGGGACCGTCACAGCTTGTCCTGGCTGCTCCTCAGTCCCCAGACCCCCTGAATATGCGGGACCCCAGAATTCCCAAGACCCCCAGAATTCCCCTGACCTCAGAATTCCCCTGACCCCCAAAATTCCCCTGACCCCCAAAATTCCCCTGACCCCCAGAATTTCTGGAACCCCAGAATTCCTCTGACCCCAGAATTCCCCTGACCCCCAGAATTCCCCTGACCCCCAGAATTTCTGGAACCCCAGAATTCCCAAGACCCCCAGAATTCCCCTGACCCCCAGAATTCCCCTGACCCCAGAATTCCTCTGACCCCCAGAATTTCCAGGACCCCCAGAATTTCCAGGACCTCAGAATTCCTCTAACCCCAAAATTCCCCTGACCCCCAGAATTCCCAGGACCCCCAGAATTCCCAGGACCCCAGAATTCCCAGGACCCCCAGAATTCCCCTGATCCCAGAATTCCCCTAACCCCCAAAATTCCCCTGACCCCCAGAATTTCTGGAACCCAGAATTCCTCTGACCCCAGAATTCCCCGGACCCCCAGAATTTCTGGAACCCCAGAATTCCTCTGACCCCCAGAATTCCTCTGACCCCCAGAATTCCCCTGACCCCAGAATTCCTCTGACCCCCAGAATTTCCAGGACCCCCAGAATTTCCAGGACCTCAGAATTCCTCTAACCCCAAAATTCCCCTGACCCCCAGAATTCCCAGGACCCCCAGAATTCCCAGGACCCCAGAATTCCCATGACCCCAGAATTCCCAGGACCCCCAGAATTCCCCTGATCCCAGAATTCCCCTAACCCCCCAGAATTCCCCTGACCCCCAGAATTCCCCTGATCCCAGAATTCCCCTAACCCCCCAGAATTCCCCTAACCCCCCAGAATTCCCCTGACCCCCAGAATTCCCCTAACCCCCCAGAATTCCCCTAACCCCCCAGAATTCCCCTGACCCCCAGAATTCCCCTAACCCCCCAGAATTCCCCTGACCCCCAGAATTCCCCTGATCCCAGAATTCCCCTAACCCCCCAGAATTCCCCTGACCCCCCAGAATTCCCCTGACCCCCAGAATTCCCCTGACCCCCCAGAATTCCCCTAACCCCCCAGAATTCCCCTAACCCCCCAGAATTCCCCTGACCCCCCAGAATTCCCCTAACCCCCCAGAATTCCCCTGACCCCCAGAATTCCCCTAACCCCCCAGAATTCCCCTGACCCCCAGAATTCCCCTAACCCCCCAGAATTCCCCTGACCCCCAGAATTCCCCTAACCCCCCAGAATCCCCCAGAATTCTTGGGACTGCAGACTGGACAGGTGACCACAGCTGGCTCATTGGTCCCTTTCCTGCCTAAACAGCATGGACCCTTCACCCTTCCAAGAGGGAGGGTACATACTTACCTGTTGCTGTGATGTAGGTACTTACCTGTCCAATGTAGATACATATTACTGTGATAAGGGCACTTACCTGTCTAATAGATCTAGTAGATTCTTCCTGATTCTGTGATGTTGACACATACCTGTCTAGTTTAGATACCTGTTACTGTGATGAAGGTACTTACCTTTATAGGGCCAGATTCACAAAGAGATACTCCGGTGTATTATCTCCTGATATCTCCTGATCCCCCATCGTATCTCTGACTTACACTGGTCCTATCTATGCGCCTCATTCATAGAATCAGTTACGCATAGATAGGGCTAAGATCTGATTGTGTTACACTGTCGGATCTTTTTTTCAATTTAAAAATGGCGCCGGGGGCGTTCCCGCTGATTTACGATAAATAATATGTAAATCAGCGAGATACGCAAATTCACGAACGTACGCGGACCCGACGCAGTCTTCTTACGACGTTTCCGTAGCGGCGTACCCGTCGTATACTTACCCCTTCTTTTATCAGGCGCAGCCAATGTTAAGTATAGCCGGCGTTCCCGCGCCGAATTTGAATTTTTTTAACGTCGTTTGCGTAAGTCGTTCTCGAATACGGACGGACGTCGTTTACGTAAGCGTCGAAACCACTGACGTCCTAGCGACGTCAGTGGGAGCAATGCACGCCGGGAAATTTCGCGGACGGCGCATGCGCATTTAAATCGGCGCGGGAACGCGCCTGATTTAAATAGTACACTCCCCTAGCCGCGGAATTTGAATTCTGCCGGGGGATTTAGGATCCGCCGTCGCAAGTTTGGAGGTAAGTGGTTTGTGAATTAGCCACTTTCCTCTCAAACTTGCGGGAGCGGATCTTAAATCACGTAGATCGAGCGGATCTATAGATCTGCTGCGCTATGTGAATCTGGCCCTCTGTGATGTTCATACTTACCTGTCTAGTTTAGGTAGGATTTCCAATGATGTAGGTACTTAGCTGCCTAACCTGTTCCTGTGATGTAGGTACTTACCTGTATAATTCAGGTACAGTTTCCAATGATGTAGGTACTTACCTGCCAGGTCCTCTCCTGCATCCCCCCCCCCCCCCCGCACTGATGGACGGAGATCTCCTGGGGCCCCATGGGGAGTCTCACTCCTCCTGGCTGCATTATTGATGAAGGACAGATGTGTAGACAGGAAGTGGTTAATGAGTGGATATGGAGGGGCCCCCCCTTCCCCCCTCTCCGGTTACACAGAGCCGGGGCCCCGGAGCCTCTAATGCATCTCCTGCTGGGATGGGAGATAATGGACTGAGTGCTTCTCCTCCATCTGCTAATCAGGAGACGTCATTCCGAGAGGAACACGGAGAACACGCAACACGCTAATCACACGGCTCCGCGCCACAACAACACGTGTATATATACTACACAACAACACGCACTCAGCGGGGGGGTATATATATATATACTACACAACAACACGCACTCAGCGGGGGGAGTATATATATATATACTACACAACAACACGCACTCAGCAGGGGGGAGTATATATATATATATACTACACAACAACACACACTCAGCAGGGGGAGTATATATATATATACTACACAACAACACACACTCAGCAGGGGGAGTATATATATATATACTACACAACAACACACACTCAGCGGGGGGAGTATATATATATATACTACACAACAACACGCACTCAGCAGGGGGGAGTATATATATATATACTACACAACAACACGCACTCAGCGGGGGAGTATATATATATATACTACACAACAACACGCACTCAGCGGGGGAGTATATATATATATACTACACAACAACACGCACTCAGCGGGGGAGTATATATATATATACTACACAACAACACGTATATATATACTACACAACAACACGCACTCAGCGGGGGGAGTATATATATATATATACTACACAACAACACGCACTCAGCGGGGGAGTATATATATATATATACTACACAACAACACGCACTCAGCGGGGGAGTATATATATATATATACTACACAACAACACGCACTCAGCGGGGGGAGTATATATATATATACTACACAACAACACGCACTCAGCGGGGGGAGTATATATATATATACTACACAACAACACGCACTCAGCGGGGGGAGTATATATATATACTACACAACAACACACACTCAGCGGGGGAGTATATATATATATACTACACAACAACACGCACTCAGCAGGGGGGAGTATATATATATATACTACACAACAACACGCACTCAGCAGGGGGGAGTATATATATATATACTACACAACAACACACACTCAGCGGGGGGAGTATATATATATATATATACTACACAACAACACGCACTCAGCGGGGGGAGTATATATATATATACTACACAACAACACGCACTCAGCGGGGGGAGTATATATATATACTACACAACAACACACACTCAGCGGGGGAGTATATATATATATACTACACAACAACACGCACTCAGCAGGGGGGAGTATATATATATATACTACACAACAACACGCACTCAGCAGGGGGGAGTATATATATATATACTACACAACAACACACACTCAGCGGGGGGGAGTATATATATATATATATACTACACAACAACACGCACTCAGCGGGGGGAGTATATATATATATACTACACAACAACACGCACTCAGCGGGGGGAGTATATATATATACTACACAACAAACATGGGGGACATACAGTGAGGTATATACCTCTTCATATATAACAACCAAG
Organism: Rana temporaria; assembly: GCF_905171775.1. Lineage (NCBI taxonomy): Eukaryota > Metazoa > Chordata > Amphibia > Anura > Ranidae > Rana > Rana temporaria. The sequence goes on along the minus strand of NW_024404521.1, from coordinate 117,557 downwards.
TCACTCTGTATAATAATTGGTCTGTATATACCACTGTATATGATCGGCACCATTAGTATATCGGACCAGAGACTGGAGTGTTTGGGGACCCGGGTCCTGTCCCAGGGGGAGTGTTTGGGGACCCGGGTCCTGCCCCAGGGGGAGTGTTTGGGGACCCGGGTCCTGTCCCAGGGGAGTGTTTGGGGACCCGGGTCCTGTCCCAGGGGAGTGTTTGGGGACCCAGGTCCTGCCCCAGGGGAGTGTTTGGGGACCCGGGTCCTGCCCCAGGGGAGTGTTTGGGGACCCAGGTCCTGCCCCAGGGGAGTGTTTGGGGACCCGGGTCCTGTCCCAGGGGAGTGTTTGGGGACCCGGGTCCTGCCCCAGGGGAGTGTTTGGGGACCCGGGTCCTGCCCCAGGGGAGTGTTTGGGGACCCGGGTCCTGCCCCAGGGGAGTGTTTGGGGACCCGAGTCCTGTCCCAGGGGACATGTATCAATGCAAAAAAAGTTTTAAAAATGGCCGTTTTTTCGGGAGCAGTGAATTTAATAATGCTAAAAGTGAAACAATAAAAGTGTAATATTCCTTTAAATTTCGTACCTAGGGGGGGTGTAAAGTCAGCATGTGAAAAAGCGCATGTTTCCCGTACATAGAACTGTCCCTGCACAAAGTGTCATTTCTGAAAGAAAAAAGGCATTTAAAACCGGACTTGCAGCTCTAATGAATTGTCGGTTCTGGCAATTCAGAGAAAATTCATTCATAAAAAATAAAAATAAAAAAGCTGGGGGTCCCCCCAAATTCCATTACCAGGCCCTTCAGGTCTGATATGGATATTAAATGGAAACCCCGCCGTCAATTTAAAAAAAATGACGTGGGGTTCCCCCCAAATATCCATACCAGACCCTTATCCGAGGACGTTGACCTGGCCGGCCGCAGAAAAGAGGGGGGGACAGAGTGCGGCCCCCCCCTCTCCTGAACCGCACCAGGCCACATGCCCTCAACATGGGGAGGATGTCCCCATGTTGATGGGGACAAGGGCCTCATCCCCACAACCCTTGCCCAGTGGCTGTGGGGGTCTGCGGGTGGGGGGCTTATCAGAATCTGGAAGACCCCTTTAACAAAGGGGACCCCCAGATCCTGCCCCCCCCTATGTGAATTGGTAATGGGGTACATTGTACCTCTACCATTTCACGAAGGAAGTGTAAATAGTAAAAAAAAAACACACAGACACCATAGAAAAAATCCTTTATTAATAAAAAATAAAAAAAGACCAGGCTTTCCCAGTGACGTACGAGGGTGCGTCAGGGGGGGCGGGGTCACGTGACGGGTGGCCGCTTCCCCTATATAAGAAATGTCACAGCTCCAGCGCGTCATTCCGCTGGGCTGTGTCCAGCGGAGAGAGGCGCTCGCCTGATGCGCTCTGGACGGATGGATCTTCTCATCGCTGGACCGGACCGCTGATCACCCGTCACTGGAGAGATCATCCATCGCTGGATAGAAGGCAATGTTGGAGCGGGGGGCCGAGCCGAGACTGGATTCACATCGCTGGATTATTTTTTTTTATTAATAAAGGAATTTTTTCTACGGTGTGTGTGTTTTTTAACTATTTACACTTCCTTTGTGAAATGGTAGAGGTACAATGTACCCCATTACCAATTCACATAGGGGGGGCCGGGATCTGGGGGTCCCCTTTGTTAAAGGGGTCTTCCAGATTCTGATAAGCCCCCCGCCCGCAGACCCCCACAAAACCACCGGGCAAGGGTTGTGTGGATGAGGCCTTTGTCCCCATCAACATGGGGACATCCTCCCCATGTTGAGGGCATGTGGCCTGGTGCGGTTCAGGAGAGGGGGGGCCGCACTCTGTCCCCCCCTCTTTTCTGCGGCCGGCCAGGTCAACGTGCTTGGATAAGGGTCTGGTTATGGATATTTAGGGGGAACCGCACATCATTTTTTTTTAATTTGGGGTGGAGTTCCCCTTAAAATCCACACCAGACCTGAAGGGCCTGTTAATGGAATTTGGAGGGAACCGCACGTCATTTTTTTTTTAAATTGACGGCGGGGTTCCCCGTAATATCCATATCAGACCTGAAGGGCCTGGTAATGGAATTTGGGGGGACCCCCACGCTTTTTTATTTTTATTTTTTATGAATGAATCATCTCTGAATTGCCAGAGCCGACAATTCATTAGAGCCGCAAAGCCGGTTTTAAATGCTTTTTTTCCTTTCAGAAATGACACTTTGTGCAGGGACAGTTCTATGTACGGGAAACATGCGCTTTTTCACATGCTGACTTTACACCCCCCCCCCCCCTAGGTATGAAATTTAAAGGAATATTTCACTTTTATTGTTTCACTTTTAGCATTATTAAATTCACTGCTCCTGAAAAAACGTCCGTTTTTAAAACTTTTTTTTGCATTGATACATGTGCCCTGGGGCAGGACCCGGGTCCCCAAACACTCCCCTGGGGCAGGAGCCGGGTCCCCAAACACTCCCCTGGGGCAGGACCCGGGTCCCCAAACACTCCCCTGGGACAGGACCGGGTCCCCAAACACTCCCCTGGGGCAGGACCCGGGTCCACAAACACTCCCCTGGGACAGGACCGGGTCCCCAAACACTGCCCTGGGACAGGACCCGGGTGCCCAAACACTCCCCTGGGGCAGGACCCGGGTCCCCAAACACTCCCCTGGGGCAGGAGCCGGGTCCCCAAACACTCCCCTGGGGCAGGACCCGGGTCCCCAAACACTCCCTCTGGGACAGGACCCGGGTCCCCAAACACTCCCCTGGGGCAGGACCCGGGTCCCCAAACACTCCCTCTGGGACAGGACCCGGGTCCCCAAACACTCCCCTGGGGCAGGACCCGGGTCCCCAAACACTCCCCTGGGGCAGGACCCGGGTCCCCAAACACTCCCCTGGGGCAGGACCCGGGTCCCCAAACACTCCCCTGGGACAGGACACGGTTTCCCAAACACTCCCCTGGGACAGGACCCGGTTTCCCAAACACTCCCCTGGGACAGGACCCAGTTTCCCAAACACTCCCCTGGGACAGGACCCGGGTCCCCAAACACTCCCCTGGGGCAGGACCCGGGTCCCCAAACACTCCCATGGGCAGGACCCGGGTCCCCAAACACTTTTTAGGACAATAAATTGCACATTAGCCTTTAAAATGAACACTTTCAATTTCTCCCATAGACTTTAACAGGGTGTTCCGCGGCTTTTCGAATTTGCCACGAACACCCCTAATTGTTCGTTGTTCGCCGAACTCGAAGCTCATCCCTAGTTGTGATTTAGTTTGCGGTTGTTGTGTTGTATGTGTGTTGGTTGTGTTGGTTGTTGTGTTGGTTGCGCGGTTGTTGTGTTGGTCTTTTGCGTTGTTGTGTTGGTTGGGGTTTCATGGTTGTCTGTGGGTAATGGTCTTGCTCTGTTCTCCTCAGTTATCTATGTGTGTGGGTAATGCTCTGTTCTCCTCAGTTATCTATGTGTGTGGGTAATGGTGTTGCTCTGTTCTCCTCAGTTATCTATGTGTGTGGGTAATGGTCTTGCTCTGTTCTCCTCAGTTATCTATGTGTGTGGCCCTCTGGAGATGTTACATAAGATCATGCTTCAGGCCCACAAGGAGAAGCTGACGGACGGTGACTACATCTTCTTCTATGTGGATGTCTTCGGGGAAAGTCTGCGCTCAGACGGAAGCCGGGATGCCAATAAGCCGTGGCAGACCAACCACACCCACGAGGAGGAGCTGAAGGAGGCCTTCAAGGTGAGGAACCTCGTATGACCCCGCCCCTTCCCAGACAGGGAACCTCGTATGACCCCGCCCCTTCCCAGACAGGGAACCTCGTATGACCCCGCCCCTTCCCAGACAGGGAACCTTGTATGACCCCGCCCCTTCCCAGACAGCACTACCAACCATCCCCCAATAATGTGCCAGACAGTTAGAATCCATAGCAACCATTCTCAACCAGGTTTCCTCCTAAAGTTGTGAGGGGTTGCTTGTAGGGTGCCCACGTGTCCCGGATTGAAGCCAGAGCGACTCCTCCCGTCTCCTTCCGACTCCTCCCGTCTCCTCCCCTCTCCTCCCGACTCCTCCCGACTCCTTCTGACTCCTTCTGTCTCCTCCCCACTCCTCCCGTCTCCTCCTGACTCCTCCCGTCTCCTCCCAACTCCTCCCAACTCCTCCCATCTCGTCCTGACTCCTCCCGACTCCTCCCGTTTCCTCCCATCTCCTCCCGTCTACTCCTGACTCCTCCCGTCTCCTCCCGACTCCTCCCATCTCCCAACTCCTCCCAACTCCTCCCATCTCGTCCTGACTCCTCCCAACTCCTCCCGACTCCTCCCGTCTCCTCCTGACTCCTCCCGTCTCCTCCCGACTCCTCCCATCTCCTCCCAACTCCTCCCAACTCCTCCCATCTCATCCCGACTCCTCCTGACTCCTACCGACTCCTCCCAACTCCTCCCGTATCCTCCCGACTCCTCCCGTCTCCTCCTGACTCCTCCCATCTCCTCCCAACTCCTCCCAACTCGTCCCGACTCCTTCTGACTCCTTCTGTCTCCTCCTGACTCCTCCCATTACCTCCCGACTTCTCCCCTCTCCTCCCGACTCCTCCCGTCTCCTCCTGTCTCCTCCCATTACCTCCCGACTTCTCCCCTCTCCTCCCGACTCCTCCCGTCTCCTCCTGTCTCCTCCCATTACCTCCCGACTTCTCCCCTCTCCTCCTGACTCCTCCCGACTCCTCCCGACTTCTCCCGTCTCCTCCCGACTCCTCCCGTCTCCTCCTGACTTCTCCCGTCTCCTCCCGACTCCTCCCAACTCCTCCCAACTCCTCCCATCTCGTCCCGACTCCTCCTGACTCCTCCCGACTCCTCCCGACTCCTCCCAACTCCTCCCATCTCGTCCTGACTCCTCCCGACTCCTCCCGTTTCCTCCCATCTCCTCCCGTCTACTCCTGACTCCTCCCTTCTCCTCCCGACTCCTCCCATCTCCCAACTCCTCCCATCTCGTCCTGACTCCTCCCAACTCCTCCCGACTCCTCCCGTCTCCTCCTGTCTCCTCCTGACTCCTCCCGTCTCCTCCCGACTCCTCCCATCTCCTCCCAACTCCTCCCATCTCGTCCCGACTCCTCCTGACTCCTACCGACTCCTCCCAACTCCTCCCGTATCCTCCCGACTCCTCCCGTCTCCTCCTGACTCCTCCCATCTCCTCCCGACTCCTCCCAACTCCTCCCAACTCGTCCCGACTCCTTCTGACTCCTTCTGTCTCCTCCCGTCTCCTCCCATTACCTCCCGACTTCTCCCCTCTCCTCCCGACTCCTCCCGACTCCTTCTGACTCCTTCTGTCTCCTCCTGACTCCTCCCATTACCTCCCGACTTCTCCCCTCTCCTCCCGTCTCCTCCCGACTCCTCCCGTCTCCTCCTGTCTCCTCCCGCCCGCGGGCCCGAGCCAACCAACGGCCTGAGGGGGGGGCCCAACCTGGACCAGGGAATAAAGACCGGCGCTTGACCACTCACCAGACCAGTCCAGATTAGAAGGGGAGCAAATGGAACCTGATTGGAGCCGGTGAGGCTGACAAGTCGGGGCACTGGGGCTGGGGACAGTAATAAATGAGGCTGACAAAGTGAGGCCCTGCCCTGGGGGGCAATAAAAAGAGGCTGATAAGTGGGGGCAATAAAAAGAGGCTGACAAGTGGGGGCAATAAAAAGAGGCTGACAAGTGGGGGCAATAAAAAGAGGCTGATAAGTGGGGGCAATAAAAAGAGGCTGACAAGTGGGGGCAATAAAAAGAGGCTGACAAGTGGGGGCAATAAAAAGAGGCTGACAAGTGGGGGCAATAAAAAGAGGCTGACAAGTGGGGGCAATAAAAAGAGGCTGACAAGTAAAAAAAAGAGGCTGACAAGTAAAAAAAAGAGGCTGACAAGTCAGACGGACAAAAAGAGAACAGAATCTCTATCTAAGGTCTGTCGGACTTCCGATGGAGGCTCCGCACGCGGTTTGGCCGTGTACGAGGCATAAGGCTCTGTTTCCACTATTGCAACCCTAAAGTTACGCGATTTTGCCTGCCATTTTTTTTTGTGATTTTACTGCGATTTGATTTTTTGCCACGATTTTATCGTAATTCTTTTCCGCGATTTTGATGCGACTTGAAGCAATGTCTGTATATTCTGGAGGTCGATGGACCTCAAGTCGCATCAAAGTTGGGACCAGAGTAGTGCAGGGAGTACTTTGAAGGCGCACAGATATGAACGGTTCTCATTGGAGATCATGGTGGGGAACGACTTGTCATGTGACTTTTCAGTTCCAAGTCGCACCAGTGGAAACCGAAGCCTAAATCATCGGAAACGTACCCGTCCTGGAGTCCAGCGATGTCGGCACCGCAGCCGATGTTTCCCTCAGTTGTCAGGTTCTGCAGCCTCCATTGCAAGTCAGGGAACCCGGCAGTCTAGCCTTTTCGGCTTCATGCTGGGAACCCTACTGCGCATGCGCGAGGCTTCGCTCCTCTTTCTGGCCCGGGGGCAGGAGGAGGAGGAGGAGGGAGCCCCAGGCGTGACGTCAATACCATCGGCTGAGGCTCCCGGAAGTGGGGAAAGCAAACCTGTGAAAGACCGGTATCCTGTCCCCCCCCCCCCCCCCCCAAAAGGTGCCAAATGTGGCACCGCAGGGGGGGTACAATAAACGGAAGTTCAACTTTTGGGTGGAGCTCCGCTTTAACCGCTTAAGGACCGCCTCCTGCACATATACGTTGGCAGAATGGCACGGTCCGAAGCTCCATGATCGCGGGACCCGTGGACCCGATCGCCGCTGGAGTCCCGCGATTGGTCCTCCCGAGCTGAAGAACGAGGAGAGCTGAGTGTAAACACACCTTCCCCGTTCTTCACTGTGGCGCCGTCATCGATCGTGTGATCCCTAATATAGGGAAAGACGATCAATGACGTCACACCTACAGCCACACCCCCCTACAGTTAGAAACAGAGATGAGGTCACACATAACCCCTTCAGCGCCCCCTTGTGGTTAACTCCCAAACTGCAATTCTCATTTTCACAGTAATCAGAGCATTTTTATAGAATTTTTTGCTGTGAAAATGACAATGGTCCCAAAAATGTGTCAAAATTGTCCGAAGTGTCCGCCATAATGTCGCAGTCACGAAAAAAATCGCTGATCGCCGCCATTACTAGTAAAAAAATTTTTTTTATAAAAATGCAATAAAACTATCCCCTATTTTGTAAATTTTGCACAAAGCAATCGATAAACGCTTATTGCGTTTTTTTTTTTTAACAAATATAGGTAGAAGAATACGTATCGGCCTAAACTGAGGAAAAAACATTTTTTATATATTTGGGGGATATTTATTATAGCAAAAATTAAAAAATATTGCATTTTTTTCAAAATTGTCGCTCTATTTTTGTTTATAGCGCAAAACATAAAAACCGCAGAGGTGATCAAATACCACCAAAAGAAATCTCTATTTGTGGGGAAAAAGACGCCAATTTTGTTTGGGAGCCACGTCGCACGACTGCGCAATTGTCTGTTAAAGCGACGCAGTGCCGAATCGCAAAAAAAGGGGAAGGTCCTTTAGCTACATAATGGTCCGGGTCTGAAGTGGTTAAGGGAATTGGGCTTTTCTAAGCTTTAAAAAGAATCACGACTCCGGGGGCGGAACTTACGTTTTTAGCGATTTTTATCTTACATTGTGCAGAGCGGGGGGCATTCCTCCGGGATTGTACGCAGCAGAAGCCCGTCAGCAAGTCCCAGCCAATGATTCACGGCCAGGACCTGCTGTGTCCAATCACAGCCCAGAGCTCTGTGTACATAAACAAGCACAAAGAGGTGGCTCTAAGCTTTGTGAGGAAAAACTTGACATGGGGGCCCCACTCTCTCCCATGATGGGAAAAATAATTCAAGGACAAGAGCCTCTTCCCCACAACCCTGGCCGGTGGTTGGGGGGGTCTGCAGGCAGGGGGGCTTATTGGAATCTGGAAGCCTACTTTAATAAGGCGGCCCCCCAAATCCTGCTCTTTAATAACTAAGGGGTGGGGGCCACCCGGAGATGTGCCCTGGTGAACCTGCCCCCTTGTGACGTCATTGACTGAGGACATGCTGGGTCATTGACGTCACAAGGGGTGGTATCACGGATATTCACAGGTTGTTAGGGACGCTGGCGGCCCCCAGCTCCTAAGTCAGGGCTCTTAACTCTGCCTGAGCACAGCAGCAGCAGCGCTAGGGTCCCCTGTCCCTCAAAACTGGGGTAATGCATTGGGCAAGTTAGGCGGCCGCGAGGCCCCTGTGAGTGCGAGGCCTTAGGCGACCGCCTAATTAAAGAGCCGCCTCTGACAGCACAGACCTCTGTGCAGAGGGAGGGACCCCCGTCTTGTTTCTGCAAAGCAGTAAAATCAGCACACTGTGCACATCATTTAACCCCTTCCCAGCCAGTGCCATTAGTACAATGTACAGTATGATCACCCTTCACTCTACAAAGCTGGCCACACATTACACAATTTTCTTTAGATTTACCTTCAACTATTTAGTGCAAGAGGCTGGCCTGACTGCATACAAATTGAATCAAACCAATCAGTATGCAGTAATAAGAACCTTGGTTTGAGAGTAACTTGGTTTGAGAGCGTTTTGCAATACAAGGAAAATGTTTTAATACATTTTGCCTTGATATACAAGCGACGTCTTGATATACAAGCGGTGTCTTGATATACAAGCAATGTCTTGATATACAAGCGATGACTTGATATACAAGCGGTGTCTTGATATACAAGCGACGTCTTGATATACAAGCGGTGTCTTGATATACAAGCAATGTCTTGATATACAAGCGATGTCTTGATATACAAGCGATGTCTTGGTATACAAGCGATGTCTTGATACACAAGCGACGTCTTGATATACAAGCGATGACTTGATATACAAGCGATGTCTTGATATACAAGCGATGACTTGATATACAAGCGATGTCTTGATATACAAGCGATGTCTTGATATACTAGCGACGTCTTGATATACAAGCGATGACTTGATATACAAGCGATGTCTTGATATACAAGCGACGTCTTGATATACAAGCGATGTCTTGATATACAAGCGATGTCTTGATATACAAGCGACGTCTTGATATACAAGCGATGACTTGATATACAAGCGATGTCTTGATATACAAGCGACGTCTTGATATACAAGCGATGACTTGATATACAAGCGATGTCTTGATATACAAGCGACGTCTTGATATACAAGCGATGACTTGATATACAAGCGATGTCTTGATATACAAGCGATGACTTGATATACAAGCGATGTCTTGATATACAAGCGACGTCTTGATATACAAGCGATGTCTTGATATACAAGCGATGTCTTGATATACAAGCGATGACTTGATATACAAGCGACGTCTTGATATACAAGCGATGACTTGATATACAAGCGATTTCTTGATATACAAGCGACGTCTTGATATACAAGCGATGTCTTGATATACAAGCGATGTCTTGATATACAAGCGATGACTTGATATACAAGCGATTTCTTGATATACAAGCGATGTCTTGATATACAAGCGATGACTTGATATACAAGCAACGTCTTGGTATACAAGCGATGTCTCGATATACAAGCGATGTCTCGATATACAAGCGATGTCTTGATGTACAAGCGATGTCTTGATATACAAGCGATGCCTTGATATACAAGCGATGTCTTGATACACAAGCGATGTCTTGATACACAAGCGATGTCTTGATATACAAGCGATGTCTTGATATACAAGCGATGTCTTGATATACAAGCGATGTCTTGATATACAAGCGATGTCTTGATATAAGAGTAGCGTCATGTCACCACTGAGTATAAAAGAGAAGAGAGGCTCCTCCTCTAAGTGTAGCAATATGGTTACATGTAATGAAGGGACAACATTTAGCAACTTATTGCTACACTTAGAGGAGCCTCTCTTCTCTTTTATACTCTGCAAAAAATGCTTTGATATACAAGTGCTTTGGATTACAAGCGTGTTTCTGGAACGAATTATCCTCGCAATCCGAGGTTTTTGGGATTTTTTTATATCAAATATATGTAGCAGAATACATATTGACCTAAATTTATAAAGAAATCCGGGTGTATTGGGTGTTCTATAGCAGAAAGTAAAAAAAAAAAAACTTTTTTCATTTCGTTTCGCAAAAAATAAAAACCACAGACATGATCTAATACCTCCAAAATAAAGGTCTATATGTAGGGGGGGAATTATACAAATTTGGCAATTCGTAAATTCGAAAATTCATTCGTTCGAAAAAATTTGAGAATTTGTAAATCTGAAAATTCGTGAATTCGAAAGAAAATCTAAAAGATTTGGAAGAACGAAAATCCGAAAATTTGAAATGACACTAAATGAACTAACTAATAATAACTAACTATTAATTTATAGGTATTGGAGTTTCCTTTCAAATGTGGCTGTTAGTGAACGTAACGAATACGAATTTATCCGAAGTTACAATTTATCCGAAATAAGGAATGCCGCATCTAAACAAATGGAATGTAACAAATTAATAATAATAAATAACAATGATAATAAAAACATTTTACTATTATTATTATTTATTATTAATTAGTTCCGTTCCATTTGTTTAGACGAGGCGGGGCAGATCCACAGTGAGAGTACGCTGGTGTATCTACTGACATCTACTGATACTCCGGCGTACTTTCAAATTTCCCGCGTCGTATCTTTATTTGGAATCCTCAAACCAAGATATGACGGCTTTTGGCTTCGATCCAACAGGTGTACGGATTCGTAACGCCTTTGGATCGTAGGTGTAATACTCCGGCGCCCGCTGGGTGGAGTTTGCGTCGTTTTCCGCGTTGGGTATGCTAATTAGCTGTTTACGGTGATCCACGAAGGTACGCGCATTCGTCGCATTCTCTTACGTCGTCGCTAGTCGGCTCTTCCCATCATAAAGTTACGAGTTTATTTAGGTGGTGTAAAATTAGACCATCCATGTTAAAGTATGGCCGTCGTTCCCGTGTCGAATTTTCATTTTTTTTTTGCGTAAGACGTCCGGGAATACGAAAGGACGTAACGCACGTCGCCGTTCAAAAAACACGTCGGGCACCATAATTTCGCGCAAAGCACGGCGGGAAATTTCCAAACGGAGCATGCGCAGAACGTTCGGCGCGGGAACGAGCCTAATTTAAATGATACACGCCCCATTTGAATTAGGCGGTCTTGCGCCAAACGGATTTACGTTACGCCGCCGCAAGTTTACAGGCAAGTGCTTTGTGAATCAAGCACTTGCGCTTAAAACTTGTGGCGGTGTAACGTAAATCAGATACGTTACGCCGCCGCGCAACTACCTGAATCTGGCCCGGCATTCCTTATTTCGGATAATTCGTAACTTCTGATGAATTCTAAACATATTGAACGGAACTAATTAATAATAAATAAATAATAATAATAGTAAAATGTTTTTATTATCATTGTTATTTATTATTATTAATTTGTTACATTCCTTTTGTTTAGATGCGGCATTCCTTATTTCGGATAAATTCATACTCGTTACATTTACTAACAGCCAAATTTGAAAGGAAACTCCAATACCTATAATTTAATAGTAAGTTATTATTAGTTCGTTCATTTAGTATCATTTCAAATTTTTAGATTTTCGTTCTCATTTTTTCGAATTCACGGATTTTCGGATTTACAAATTTAAAAATTTCTGAATTGATTAATTTTCGAATTTATGAATTTACGAATTGCGATCATTTGGCAGTTAGTAAAAAAAGAAAGCGAATGAAATGAAAACGAACACATTTTCAGGTGCGCACGTGTCTAATGTTTGTTATTTTTTTTTAACGTGAACCTTTACAATTTACTTTATTTGTCAATTTCCGATTCTCCTGATTTGGTTTTTTAAACCACAAATGATGATTTCACCGGGCGATGTCCTTCTGGTGGAGAGACATTCAGGTCTCCTCTAGACATGTGCAATTAGTTTTGTTCCAAATTCTTTTTTTTTATTATTCGAAAAATCGAAAATCCGAAAATTTGAGAATCCGAAAGAATAACAAACTTCAGTAAATCAAGGCAAAATTTATTAAAACATTTTGCTTGTCTTGCAAAACGCTCTCAAACCAAGTTACTCTCAAACCAAGGTTTTACTGTATTAGATTCTAGGTATTGGAATTTCCTTTCATATTTGGCCTTCTGGTGGAAACGATCAGGTCACCTCTCTTCTTCTTCATGGACAGATAAGAGGTGAGGCCAGAAATGTCCCCCCGGCAGTCTTTCTTCTCGGGTGAAGGACGCTATGAGGGGTCAGGAGAGAAGGTCACAGACGTCATCCAGCAAGCTGGAACATGTCTACCAATGTGACCGCCTTCAACATCCATTTGCCTGAAGTGTAATCCCAATTTTTTTTTATGTATGGAGTGGGGAAGGATTAGAACTTCTGTTGGATTTCTCTTCACTAACACCGGGAGCCCCATTTTTATTACCCAGCTGCACGTTGGGGTGAGCCCTCTCCCCTCCCGACACAGAAGAGCCCTCTCCCCTCCCGACACAGAAGAGCCCTCTCCCCTCCCGACACAGAAGAGCCCTCTCCCCTCCCGACACAGAAGAGCCCTCTCCCCTCCCGACACAGAAGAGCCCTCTCCCCCTCCCGACACAGAAGAGCCCTCTCCCCCTCCCGACACAGAAGAGCCCTCTCCCCTCCCGGCACAGAAGAGCCCTCTCCCCTCCCGACACAGAAGAGCCCTCTCCTCTCCCGACACAGAAAAGCCCTTTCCCCATCCCGACACAGAAGAGCCCTCTCCCCATCCCGACACAGAAGAGCCCTCTCCCCTCCCGACACAGAAGAGCCCTCTCCCCTCCCGACACAGAAGAGCCCTCTCCCCTCCCGACACAGAAGAGCCCTCTCCCCTCCCGACACAGAAGAGCCCTCTCCCCTCCCGACACAGAAGAGCCCTCTACCCTCCCGACACAGAAGAGCCCTCTCCCCTCCCGACACAGAAGATGCCTCTCCCCTCCCGACACAGAAGAGACCTCTCCCCTCCCGACACACAGAAGAGCCCTCCCCCTCCCGACACACAGAAGAGCCCTCCCCCTCCCGACACAGAAGAGCCCTCTCCCCTCCCGACACAGAAGAGCCCTCTCCCCTCCCGACACAGAAGAGCCCTCTCCCCTCCCGACACAGAAGAGCCCTCTCCCCTCCCGACACAGAAGAGCCCTCTCCCCTCCCGACACAGAAGAGCCCTCTCCCCTCCCGACACAGAAGAGCCCTCTCCCCTCCCGACACAGAAGAGCCCTCTCCCCTCCCGACACAGAAGAGCCCTCTCCCCTCCCGACACAGAAGAGCCCTCTCCCCTCCCGACACAGAAGAGCCCCCTCCCCTCCAGACACAGAAGATGCCTCTCCCCTCCCGACACAGAAGAGCCCTCTCCCCTCCCGACACAGAAGAGTCCTCTCCCCTCCCGACACAGAAGAGCCCTCTCCCCTCCCGACACAGAAGAGCCCTCTCCCCTCCCGACACAGAAGAGCCCTCTCCCCTCCCGACACAGAAGAGCCCTCTCCCCTCCCGACACAGAAGAGCCCTCTCCCCTCTTAACACAGAAGAGCCCTCTCCCCTCCCGACACAGAAGAGCCCTCTCCCCTCCCGACACAGAAGAGCCCTCTCCCCTCCCGACACAGAAGAGCCCTCTCCCCTCCCGACACAGAAAAGCCCTCTCCCCTCCCGACACAGAAGAGCCCCCTCCCCTCCCGACACAGAAGATGCCTCTCCCCTCCCGACACAGAAGAGCCCTCTCCCCTCCCGACACAGAAGAGTCCTCTCCCCTCCCGACACAGAAGAGCCCTCTCCCCTCCCGACACAGAAAAGCCCTCTCCCGTCCCGACACAGAAGAGCCCTCTCCCCCCCCGACACAGAAGAGCCCTCTCCCCTCCCGACACAGAAGAGCCCTCTCCCCCCCCGACACAGAAGAGCCCTCTCCCCTCCCGACACAGAAGAGCCCTCTCCCCTCCCGACACAGAAGAACCCTCTCCCCCTCCCGACACAGAAGAGCCCTCTCCCCTCCCGACACAGAAGAGCCCTCTCCCCTCCCGACACAGAAGAGCCCTCTCCCCTCCCGACACAGAAGAGCCCTCTCCCCTCCCGACACAGAAGAGCCCTCTCCCCTCCCGACACAGAAGAGCCCTCTCCCCTCCCCGACACAGAAGAGCCCTCTCCCCTCCGACACAGAAGATAATAAGCAATAATAACTTACTAGAGGTCCTTCTTCTCTCTCTGTATCGCTCCATCTGAGGTTTCAATCAGAGAGCGGTCCCAGAAAAAGGAAGGTCTTCAGCCGTGCCCCTTCTTTTAGCTAACCCATCGTGCTCTAAAAATCCTCCGCTATCTATTAAATATATATGAATAAAACAAAGAGGGCCAGATCCACAAGCTACGCCGCTTTAACTTACTTTTGGCTGCTTTGAATCCTCAAAGAATTTGCGCCGTAAGTTACGGCGGCGTAGTGTATTTCTGGCGGTGGAATTCAAATCGGCGATTAGGGGGTGGGTTTCATTTAAATGAAGTGCGTCCCCGCGCTGAATGAACTGTGCATGCGCCGTCCCTAAATATCCTGGCGTCCATTGCGCTAAATGACGTCGCTAGGACGTAATTATTTTATTTAACTTAGATGGGACTTACGTACATTCCTATTCACGGACGACTTACGCAAAAAAAATAAAAAATTCAAATTTCGACGCGGGAACGACGGCCATACTTAACATGGCAAATCTAACTACACGCCGCAAAATACCAGCTTTAACTATACGCTGGAAAAAGACGACTAGAGACGACGTAAGAGAATGCGACGGCCGCGCGTACGTTCGTGAATCATCGGAAATAGCTAATTTGCATACCCGACGCGGAAAACGACGCAAACACCACCCAGCGGAAGCCGAAGTATTGCATCTACGATCCGAAGGCGTACGTCTGTCGGATCTAACCCAAATGCCGTCGTATCTTGGTTTGAGGATTCAAACTAAAGATACGACACGGCAAATTTGAAAGTACGCCGGAGTATCAGTAGATACGCCAGCGTACTCGCTATGAGGATCTGGCCCAGAGTATCTATACAGTGACCGACGATCATACCGACCAT
The DNA here is from genome assembly GCF_905171775.1 of Rana temporaria. Classification (NCBI taxonomy): domain Eukaryota; kingdom Metazoa; phylum Chordata; class Amphibia; order Anura; family Ranidae; genus Rana; species Rana temporaria. Next base: position 102,463 of record NW_024404521.1, on the reverse strand, counting down.
CACTTCACAAATCGGCCTCCCAACCGTAATCTCTACCCAGCTAACAGTTTGTTGGGTCACGTGCAGTTGACCACTTCAGCCCCCCGGAGGATTTGGCTGCCCAATGACCGAGCCACTTTTTGCGATTCGGCACTGCGTCGCTTTATCTGACAATTGCCCGATCGTGCGACGTGGCACCCAGACAAAGATATTTCTTTTGGTGGTATTTGATCACCTCCGCGGTTTTTATTTTTTGCGCTATAAACAAAAATAGAGCGACAATTTTGAAAAAAAATGCAATATTTTTTACTTTTTTCTATAATAAATATCCCAGAACACATAAATAAATATCCCCACAAATTTTTCCCTCAGTTTAGGCCGATGCGTATTCTTTGGTAAAAAAAAATTGCAAAAAGCGTTTATTGATTGGTTTGCGCAAAAGTTATAGCGTCTACAAAATAGGGGGATAGTTTTACGGCATTTTTATTAATCATTTTTATTTACTTGTAATGGCGGCGATCAGCGATTTTTTATTGTGACAGTGACATTATGGCGGACACTTTTGACACATTTTTGGGACCATTGTTATTTTCACAGCGAGCAGTGGTATAAAAATGCTCTGATTACTGTAAAAATGACACTGGCAGTGAAGCGGTTATCCACTAGAGGGCGCTGAAGGGGTTAAGTGTGCCCTAGGGAGTGATTCTAACTGTTAGGGGGAGGAGCTACCATTGACACATCACTGATCACTGTTCCCGATCACAAGGAACATTCGATCAGTGACATGTCACTAGGCAGAATAGGGAAATGTCTTTTTTACAAAGCTATCCCCCTATTCTGCCTTTGCCGACCGCAATGGCGGGCCGCCTGGGAACATTGAGTTCCCGGGACCTGCGGGCGCACTCATGAGGCACATGGAGGGCGTGCACACGCCCACTGGGCAGCAAATTTAAAGGGACCTACAGGTAACGTCCGGCCCGTGCCATTCTGTCGACGTATATTGTCGTGCGGCGGTCGGGCAAGTGGTTAAGCCGACCGTAGACAGTTCCCTGCTGGACTGGCCGAGATTTTAACCATGTATCGGCAGGCTGATCGTTACCGATCAATCGACTTGGGTACAACCAGCCTGTTGGATTTTTCATGCAATTATAGCCACTACCAATAATCACTGTGTTCTCCCAGCAGGGACGGCTACACCAGCCCCCCCAGGAGGAACACCATGGCTCTGCGGGAGGGATCCGCCCCTCTACGCCGATCGGGTTGATGGGGAAATTACGTGATTTTCTTGTTGTTTGCAGGAGAGAAAATCGCTCCTTCTATGGCCAGATTCAGGAGCTGACATGTTGCTGGTGCCGGGAGCCTGTGAGGCCCTTTTGGTCTGGGATATTTTATTTCCAGATGTTTTTTAGCAGCCGCAGCCATGAATGTGGACAGGAGACAAACATTTTATTTCATCATCTCAATCAATCAATCCCCCCCCCCCCTGACGTCTGTGGCGTCAGCGACCCGCCACACTCCGGCGTTATTAATCTGGTGAGAGAAGCCAAGTCATTGCTCCGAATACAAACATCGGATTAGAGGAACACGCACAGCTTTGTACTCAGTGCAGATAACATTCCGTATCAGTCCTTCAGGTCTTAGATAATCCCCAATCATGTGTCCCCTCCTCTGGTGAGACACTGACCAACCATGTGTCCCCTCCTCTGGGGAGAAACTGACCAGCCATGTGTCCCCTCCTCTGGGGAGAAACTGACCAGCCATGTGTCCCCTCCTCTGGTGAGACCCTGACCAACCATGTGTCCCTTCCTCTGGTGAGACCCTGACCAACCATGTGTCCCCTCCTCTGGTGAGACACTGACCAACCATGTGTCCCCTCCTCTGGGGAGAAACTGACCAGCCATGTGTCCCCTCCTCTGGTGAGACCCTGACCAACCATGTGTCCCCTCCTCTGGTGAGACCCTGACCAACCATGTGTTCCCTCCTCTGGTGAGACACTGACCAACCATGTGTCCCCTCCTCTGGTGAGACCCTGACCAACCATGTGTCCCCTCCTCTGGTGAGACACTGACCAACCATGTGTCCCCTCCTCTGGTGTGACCCTGACCAACCATGTGTCCCCTCCTCTGGTGAGACCCTGACCAGCCATGTGTCCCCTCCTCTGGTGAGACACTGACCAACCATGTGTCCCCTCCTCTGGTGAGACCCTGACCAACCATGTGTCCCCTCCTCTGGGGAGAAACTGACCAGCCATGTGTCCCCTCCTCTGGTGAGACCCTGACCAACCATGTGTCCCCTCCTCTGGTGAGACCCTGACCAACCATGTGTCCCCTCCTCTGGTGAGACACTGACCAACCATGTGTCCCCTCCTCTGGTGTGACCCTGACCAACCATGTGTCCCCTCCTCTGGTGAGACCCTGACCAGCCATGTGTCCCCTCCTCTGGTGAGACCCTGACCAGCCATGTGTCCCCTCCTCTGGTGTGACCCTGACCAACCATGTGTCCCTTCCTCTGGTGAGACACTGACCATGCATGTGTCCCCTCCTCTGGTGAGACACTGACCATGCATGTGTCCCCTCCTCTGGTGAGACCCTGACCAGCCATGTGTCCCCTCCTCTGGTGAGACACTAACCAGCCATGTGTCCCCTCCTCTTGTGAGACACTGACCAGCCATGTGTCCCCTCCTCTGGTGAGACACTGACCAACCATGTGTCCCCTCCTCTGGTGTGACCCTGACCAACCATGTGTCCCCTCCTCTGGTGAGACCCTGACCAGTCATGTGTCCCCTCCTCTGGTGTGACCCTGACCAACCATGTGTCCCTTCCTCTGGTGAGACACTGACCATGCATGTGTCCCCTCCTCTGGTGAGACACTGACCAGCCATGTGTCCCCTCCTCTGGTGAGACACTGACCAGCCATGTGTCCCCTCCTCTTGTGAGACACTGACCAGCCATGTGTCCCCTCCTCTGGTGAGACACTGACCAACCATGTGTCCCCTCCTCTGGTGAGACACTGACCAACCATGTGTCCCCTCCTCTGGTGTGACCCTGACCAACCATGTGTCCCCTCCTCTGGTGAGACACTGACCAACCATGTGTCCCCTCCTCTGGTGTGACCCTGACCAACCATGTGTCCCCTCCTCTGGTGAGACACTGACCAACCATGTGTCCCCTCCTCTGCTGAGACACTGACCAGCCATGTATCCCCTCCTCTGGTGAGACACTGACCAACCATGTGTCCCCTCCTCTGGTGAGACACTGACCAACCATGTGTCCCCTCCTCTGGTGAGACACTGACCAACCATGTGTCCCCTCCTCTGCTGAGACACTGACCAGCCATGTATCCCCTCCTCTGGTGAGACACTGACCAACCATGTGTCCCCTCCTCTGGTGAGACACTGACCAACCATGTGTCCCCTCCTCTGGTGAGACCCTAGCCAGCCATGTGTCCCCTCATCTGGTGAGACCCTAGCCAGCCATGTGTCCCCTCATCTGGTGAGACCCTAGCCAGCTGTGTGTCCCCTTCTCTGGTGAGACCCTTGTTCTGTAGATGGTTCCTTTGGGGCAGGGCTCAGTGTGTTCTGTAGATGGTTCCTTTGGGGCAGGGCTTGGTGTGTTCTATAGATGGTTCCTTTGGGGCAGGGCTCAGTGTGTTCTGTAGATGGTTCCTTTGGGGCAGGGCTCAGTGTGTTCTGTAGATGGTTCCTTTGGGGCAGGGCTCAGTGTGTTCTGTAGATGGTTCCTTTGGGGCAGGGCTCAGTGTGTTCTGTAGATGGTTCCTTGGGGGCAGGGCTCAGTGTGTTCTGTAGATGGTTCCTTTGGGGCAGGGCTCAGTGTGTTCTGTAGATGGTTCCTTTGGGGCAGGGCTCAGTGTGCTCTGTAGATGGTTCCTTTGGGGCAGGGCTCAGTGTGTTCTGTAGATGGTTCCTTTGGGGCAGGGCTCAGTGTGTTCTGTAGATGGTTCCTTTGGGGCAGGGCTCAGTGTGTTCTGTAGATGGTTCCTTTGGGGCAGGGCTCAGTGTGTTCTGTAGATGGTTCCTTTGGGGCAGGGCTCAGTGTGCTCTGTAGATGGTTCCTTTGGGGCAGGGCTCAGTGTGTTCTGTAGATGGTTCCTTTGGGGCAGGGCTCAGTGTGTTCTGTAGATGGTTCCTTTGGGGCAGGGCTCAGTGTGTTCTGTAGATGGTTCCTTTGGGGCAGGGCTCAGTGTGCTCTGTAGATGGTTCCTTTGGGGCAGGGCTCAGTGTGTTCTGTAGATGGTTCCTTTGGGGCAGGGCTCAGTGTGTTCTGTAGATGGTTCCTTTGGGGCGGGGGCTCAGTGTGTTCTGTAGATGGTTCCTTTGGGGCAGGGCTCAGTGTGTTCTGTAGATGGTTCCTTTGGGGCAGGGCTCAGTGTGTTTTGTAGATTGTTCCTTTGGAGCAGGGCTCAGTGTGTTCTGTAGATGGTTCCTTTGGGGCAGGGCTTATGGTATTGGAGAGAGCCTCAGCATGTAGAATCGTATACACTCAATAGGTAGGGTACTTCCCCCAAAATGTCCCACAACCTCACAAGGGACCTCCAAGAGAAAAGTGTGACTTCCATGAATGATGAGGACCCCTAGCATGCTCCGGGCCCCACATGTGACAAGCAGTCCCACCCTCACCTCTCAGTCCCTCCTGACCATGTGTGTTCCTCCTGCAGACAGTGCTGGTCATCTCCTACCACGAGCCACAAAATCCTGAATATCGCATCTTCCAGAAGAATCTCATCCAACGCAGCAAGGAGGAATTTGGGGTGACCCTCAACTATTCTTTGGTAAGTAACCCCCCCCCCCCCCCACAACCCTCCATCACACCTGTACCTGTCCACGTAGAATAAGAAGAGATCTATAGAATAATCTCTTTTCCCTCACAGAAAAACCTGATTGCGGGCTGCTTCTATGACGGGGTGCTGCTGTACGCCCACGCCCTGAATGAGACCCTTCAAGAAGGCGGATCGCAGAAAGACGGGATCCGGATCGTACAGAAGATTCAGGATCGCACCATGCAGGGTGAGGAGCACTGAGAATTCCCTCCTGAGGATGAGGATGACACAATCTTCCCTCATGAGGATGACACAATCTTCTCTCCTGAGGATGAGGATGACACAATCTTCTCTCCTGAGGATGAGGATGACACAATCTTCCCTCATGAGGATGACACAATCTTCTCTCCTGAGGATGAGGATGACACAATCTTCTCTCCTGAGGATGAGAATGACACAATCTTCCCTCCTGAGGATGAGGATGACACAATCTTCTCTCCTGAGGATAAGGGACACATATTAGGGGGGGTTATGATGGGCACACAGTTGTTCATGTAGTCTCAGGTGGGGACACAAATCTGGGAGGGGGACACAAGGATGGGGGGGCTCTGATGGATGCACATATTCAGGGGGATTATGATGGGGACACAATTTTTTTGGGGGGGGACTATGATGGGGGCACAAGTGTTTGGGGGAACTGTGATGGGGACACATATTTGGGGGGAACTGTGATGGGGACACATATTTGGGGGGAACTGTGATGGGGGCACATATTCAGGGGGATTAATATGGGGACACATATTTGGGGGGAACTGTGATGGGGGCACATATTCAGGGGGATTAATATGGGGACACATATTTGGGGGATTGATATGGGGACACATATTTGGGGGATTGATATGGGGACACAGTTGTTCAGATATTCTCTGGTGGGGTAACAAATGTGGGAGGTGGACTCTGATAGGGGACACAAGGATGGTGGGCTCTGATTGGGACACAAGTGTGGGGGGCTCTGATTGGGACACAATTGTGGGGGGCTCTGATAGGGGACACAAGTGTGGGGGGCTCTGATAGTGGACACAAGTGTGGGGGGCTCTGATAGTGGACACAAGTGTGGGGGGCTCTGATAGGGGACACAAGTGTGGGGGGCTCTGATAGTGGACACAAGTGTGGGGGGCTCTGATAGGGGACACAATTGTGGGGGGCTCTGATAGTGGACACAAGTGTGGGGGGCTCTGATAGTGGACACAAGTGTGGGGGGACTCTGATAGTGGACACAAGTGTGGGGGGCTCTGATAGTGGACACAAGTGTGGGGGGCTCTGATAATGGACACAAGTGTGGGGGGCTCTGATAGTGGACACAAGTGTGGGGGGCTCTGATAGTGGACACAAGTGTGGGGGGCTCTGATAGTGGACACAAGTGTGGGGGGTTCTGATAGTGGACACAAGTGTGGGGGGCTCTGATAGTGGACACAAGTGTGGGGGGCTCTGATAGTGGACACAAGTGTGGGGGGCTCTGATTGGGACACAAGTGTGGGGGCTCTGATTGGGACACAAGTGTGGGGGGCTCTGATAGTGGACACAAGTGTGGGGGGCTCTGATAGTGGACACAAGTGTGGGGGGCTCTGATTGGGACACAAGTGTGGGGGGCTCTGATAGTGGACACAAGTGTGGGGGGCTCTGATAGTGGACACAAGTGTGGGGGGCTCTGATTGGGACACAAGTGTGGGGGCTCTGATTGGGGCATGAATTGGCAGGAGGGGATTTAATGGGTGTGGGGAGGTGGCTTTGATGATAGTGTGTGGCAGGGTCTCTGATGTGGACACAAATGTGTGGGGTGGCTTTAAATGGAGACACAAATGTGCAGGCAGAATCTGCTGAGGACAGAAATGGGAAGGGAGTCTCTGATGGGGACACAGATGTATGGAGAGACTCTGCTGGGGACAGAAATGGGAAGGGAGTCTCTGATGGGGACACAGATGTATGGAGAGACTCTGCTGGGGACAGAAATGGGAAGGGAGTCTCTGATGGGGACACAGATGTATGGAGAGACTCTGCTGGGGACAGAAATGGGAAGGGAGTCTCTGATGGGGACACAGATGTATGGAGAGACTCTGCTGGGGACATAAATGGGCAGGGAGTCTCTGATGGGGACACAGATGTATGATGGGACTCTGCTGGGGACAGAAATGGGAAGGGAGTCTCTGATGGGGACACAGATGTATGGAGAGACTCTGCTGGGGACAGAAATGGACAGGGAGTCTCTGATGGGGACACAGATGTATGGAGAGACTCTGCTGGGGACATAAATGGGCAGGGAGTCTCTGATGGGGACACAGATGTATGGAGAGACTCTGCTGGGGACATAAATGGGCAGGGAGTCTCTGATGGGGACACAGATGTATGGAGAGACTCTGCTGGGGGCAGAAATTGGCAGGGAGTCTCTGATGGGGACACAGATGTATGGAGAGACTCTGCTGGGGACAGAAATGGGCAGGGAGACTCTGATGGGGACACAGATGTATGGAGAGACTCTGCTGCGGACAGAAATGGGAAGGGAGTCTCTGATGGGGACACAGATGTATGGAGGGACTCTGCTGCGGACAGAAATGGGAAGGGAGTCTCTGATGGGGACACAGATGTATGGAGAGACTCTGCTGGGGACAGAAATGGGCAGGGAGTCTCTGATGGGGACACAGATGTATGGAGGGACTCTGCTGGGGACAGAAATGGGAAGGGAGTCTCTGATGGGGACACAGATGTATGGAGGGACTCTGCTGGGGACAGAAATGGGAAGGGAGTCTCTGATGGGGACACAGATGTATGGAGAGACTCTGCTGGGGACATAAATGGGCAGGGAGTCTCTGATGGGGACACAGATGTATGGAGGGACTCTGCTGGGGACAGAAATGGGAAGGGAGTCTCTGATGGGGACACAGATGTATGGAGAGACTCTGCTGGGGACAGAAATGGGAAAGGAGTCTCTGATGGGGACACAGATGTATGGAGAGACTCTGCTGGGGACAGAAATGGACAGGGAGTCTCTGATGGGGACACAGATGTATGGAGAGACTCTGCTGGGGACAGAAATGGACAGGGAGTCTCTGATGGGGACACAGATGTATGGAGAGACTCTGCTGGGGACATAAATGGGCAGGGAGTCTCTGATGGGGACACAGATGTATGGAGGGACTCTGCTGGGGACAGAAATGGGAAGGGAGTCTCTGATGGGGACACAGATGTATGGAGGGACTCTGCTGGGGACAGAAATGGGAAGGGAGTCTCTGATGGGGACACAGATGTATGAAGAGACTCTGCTGGGGACAGAAATGGGCAGGGAGTCTCTGATGGGGACACAGATGTATGGAGACACTCTGCTGGGGACAGAAATGGGCAGGGAGTCTCTGACGGGGACACAGATGTATGGAGAGACTCTGCTGGGGACAGAAATGGGCAGGGAGTCTCTGATGGGGACACAGATGTATGGAGAGACTCTGCTGGGGACAGAAATGGGCAGGGAGTCTCTGATGGGGACACAGATGTATGGAGAGACTCTGCTGGGGACAGAAATGGGCAGGGAGACTCTGATGGGGACACAGATGTATGGAGAGACTCTGCTGGGGACAGAAATGGGAAGGGAGACTCTGATGGGGACACAGATGTATGGAGGGACTCTGCTGGGGACAGAAATGGGCAGGGAGTCTCTGATGGGGACACAGATGTATGGAGAGACTCTGCTGGGGACAGAAATGGGAAGGGAGTCTCTGATGGGGACACAGATGTATGGAGAGACTCTGCTGGGGACAGAAATGGGCAGTGAGTCTCTGATGGGGACACAGATGTATAAAGAGACTCTGCTGGGGACAGAAATGGGCAGGGAGACTCTGATGGGGACACAGATGTATGGAGAGACTCTGCTGCGGACAGAAATGGGAAGGGAGTCTCTGATGGGGACACAGATGTATGGAGAGACTCTGCTGGGGACAGAAATGGGAAGGGAGTCTCTGATGGGGACACAGATGTATGGAGAGACTCTGCTGGGGACAGAAATGGGAAGGGAGTCTCTGATGGGGACACAGATGTATGGAGAGACTCTGCTGGGGACAGAAATGGGAAGGGAGTCTCTGATGGGGACACAGATGTATGGAGGGACTCTGCTGGGGACAGAAATGGGAAGGGAGTCTCTGATGGGGACACAGATGTATAGAGAGACTCTGCTGGGGACAGAAATGGGCAGGGAGTCTCTGATGGGGACACAGATGTATGGAGACACTCTGCTGGGGACAGAAATGGGCAGGGAGTCTCTGATGGGGACACAGATGTATGGAGAGACTCTGCTGGGGACAGAAATGGGCAGTGCGTCTCTGATGGGGACACAGATGTATGGAGAGACTCTGCTGGGGATAGAAATGGGCAGGGAGTCTCTGATGGGGACACAGATGTATGGAGAGACTCTGCTGGGGACAGAAATGGGAAGGGAGTCTCTGATGGGGACACAGATGTATGGAGAGACTCTGCTGGGGACAGAAATGGGCAGGGAGTCTCTGATGGGGACACAGATGTATGGAGAGACTCTGCTGGGGACAGAAATGGGAAGGGAGTCTCTGATGGGGACACAGATGTATGGAGAGACTCTGCTGGGGACATAAATGGGCAGGGAGTCTCTGATGGGGACACAGATGTATGGAGGGACTCTGCTGGGGACAGAAATGGGAAGGGAGACTCTGATGGGGACACAGATGTATGGAGAGACTCTGCTGGGGACAGAAATGGGAAGGGAGTCTCTGATGGGGACACAGATGTATGGAGAGACTCTTCTGGGGACAGAAATGGGCAGGGAGTCTCTGATGGGGACACAGATGTATAGAGAGACTCTGCTGGGGACAGACATGGGCAGGGAGACTCTGATGGGGACACAGATGTATGGAGAGACTCTGCTGGGGACAGAAATGGGCAGGGAGACTCTGATGGGAACACAGATGTATGGAGAGACTCTGCTGGGGACAGAAATGGGAAGGGAGTCTCTGATGGGGACACAGATGTATGGAGAGACTCTGCTGGGGACAGAAATGGGCAGGGAGACTCTGATGGGGACACAGATGTATGGAGAGACTGCTGGGGACAGAAATGGGCAGGGAGTCTCTGATGGGGACACAGATGTATGGAGAGACTCTGCTGGGGACAGAAATGGGAAGGGAGTCTCTGATGGGGACACAGATGTATGGAGAGACTCTGCTGGGGACAGAAATGGGAAGGGAGTCTCTGATGGGGACACAGATGTATGGAGAGACTCTGCTGGGGATAGAAATGGGCAGGGAGTCTCTGATGGGAACACAGATGTATGGAGAGACTCTGCTGGGGATAGAAATGGGCAGGGAGTCTCTGATGGGAACACAGATGTATGGAGGGACTCTGCTGGGGACAGAAATGGGCAGGGAGTCTCTGATGGGGACACAGATGTACTGTATGAGGAAATTCTAAGTGTTTAGCCCTGTTGCACGAGGCTCCAGGCTCTGAGAGCAGCCTTTTAAACTATATTCCATTTCTTGGCTGAGGATTAATTTCGAAATAACTCGGCCTGCGAATATCTGTGACATTTATGATGCGCCCCTCGAAGTAAAACGTTTGGAGACCCCTGCTCTAGAGGATGATGACACTTCATTGTCCATTCCAGCTCTTGGGAAGTTACTGCCCCCCTTCTTTTACCTAGTCATTGAACACCATCCAGTTAGGGTTGGAACTTAGGGTTAGGGTTTAGGTGTTAGGGTTTAGGGGTTAGGGTTGGGGTTAGGGTTGGGTTTAGGGTTAGGGTTTAGGTGTTAGGGTTAGGGTTGGGATTAGGGTTGGGTTTATGGTTAGGGTTTAGGGTTAGGGTTGGGTTTAGGGTTGGGGTTAGGGTTAGGTTTAAGGGTTAGATTTAGGGTTGGGGTTGGGTTTAGGGTTAGGGTTGGGGTTAGGGTTAGGGGTTAGAGTTTAGGGTTGGGGTTGGGTTTAGGGTTAGGGGTTAGGGTTGTGGTTGGGTTTAGGGTTAGGGGTTAGGGTTGGGGTTTGGGGTTAGGGTTTAGGGTTGGATTTAGGGTTAGGGTTTAGGGTTGGGATTAGAATTAGAATTAGAGTTAGGGTTGGGGTTAGGGATAGGGTTGGGATTAGGGTTCAGGGTTGGAGTTGGGGTTTGGGTTTAGGGGTTAGGGTTAGGGTTGTGGTTAGGGGTTAGGGTTGTGGTTTAGGTTAGGGGTTGGGTTAGGGTTGGGTTTACGGTTAGGGTTTCCCCTTGAAGAATAAGGCTAGGACTCAGGAATTGGAACAGGGACCTCCCACAGAGGTCAAAGGTCAGAAGGTGGGTTCCCAGAGGTCAAAGGTCACAAGGCGTGGCTGATCCACCCCAACAAAGTGTACCGCCTACCCAACTAAGTCAGAGAATGAACGAGTCGGGGAAAGTGCTGGAGAGAAGTGTCAGTGTGGAGGGATCTTTCTTAGGGATACACACTAATGATGACAAAGATGGGGGTTCATGAACACACAGAGATCATCTAGTTTATCATCCTACTGGCCACACTAAGGATTCTGGGAGATTCTCATGTCTTCCCTCCACAGGTATCACTGGCACAGTCAGCATGGACAAGACCAATGACCGGAACACGGACTTTGACCTCTGGGCGATGGCCGACCATGACAGTGGTCGTTTCCAGGTGAGTTTGGAGTAAATGCATCAGTCATCCTTTGATTATTATTATTATCTAGTTCTATAACGACCCGCCCATTCCACACTGCCGCTATATAAAGTTCTGTATACCCTTCTAATAAAGAGTACATTTTATGAAGTATGAGGGTCCTGCGCAACAACTTTCAGACCCCCAATGGGAAGACATTGGAGGGTTCTCACTAAGAAGTAGAGGCACTGGCATCTTTTTCGTCAGGAGAAGAGACATTAGGGGTACAAGGGTCCAGCTAATTACAGCTTACATATAATAGGGAACAGGAGGTATGACCAGAGAACAGGAGGTAGAGATATTAGGGGCTCGTTGAACAAGAATATAGACATTCGGGACTCCTCAGTCAGGAGTAGAGACATTGGGGCTCCTCAGTCAGGAGTAGAGACATTGGGGCTCCTCAGTCAGGAGTAGAGACATTGGGGCTCCTCAGTCAGGAGAAGAGACATTGGGGCTCCTCAGTCAGGAGTAGAGACATTGGGGCTCCTCAGTCAGGAGTAGAGACATTGGGGCTCCTCAGTCAGGAGTAGAGACATTCGGGACTCCTCAGTCAGGAGTAGAGACATTATGGCTCCTCAGTCAGGAGTAGAGACATTGGGGCTCCTCAGTCAGGAGTAGAGACATTGGGGGTCTCCTCAGTCAGGAGTAGAGACATTGGGGACTCCTCAGTCAGGAGTAGAGACATTGGGTCTCCTCAGTCAGGAGTAGAGACATTGGGGCTCCTCAGTCAGGAGTAGAGACATTGGGGCTCCTCAGTCGGGAGTAGAGACATTGGGGTCTCCTCAGTCAGGAGTAGAGACATTGGGGTCTCCTCAGTCAGGAGTAGAGACATTGGGGCTCCTCAGTCAGGAGTAGAGACATTGGGGCTCCTCAGTCAGGAGTAGAGACATTGGGACTCCTCAGTCAGGAGTAGAGACATTGGGACTCCTCAGTCAGGATTGAAGACATTGGGGCTCCTCAGTCAGGAGTAGAGACATTGGGGCTCCTCAGTCAGGAGTAGAGACATTGGGGTCTCCTCAGTCAGGAGTAGAGACATTGGGGCTCCTCAGTCAGGAGTAGAGACATTGGGGTCTCCTCAGTCAGGAGTAGAGACATTGGGGCTCCTCAGTCAGGAGTAGAGACATTGGGACTCCTCAGTCAGGAGTAGAGACATTGGGACTCCTCAGTCAGGATTGAAGACATTGGGGCTCCTCAGTCAGGAGTAGAGACATTGGGGCTCCTCAGTCAGGAGTAGAGACATTGGGGTCTCCTCAGTCAGGAGTAGAGACATTGGGGCTCCTCAGTCAGGAGTAGAGACATTGGGGTCTCCTCAGTCAGGAGTAGAGACATTGGGGCTCCTCAGTCAGGAGTAGAGACATTGGGGCTCCTCAGTCAGGAGTAGAGACATTGGGGCTCCTCAGTCAGGAGTAGAGACATTGGGGTCTCCTCAGTCAGGAGTAGAGACATTGGGGCTCCTCAGTCAGGAGTAGAGACATTGGGGCTTCTCAGTCAGGAGTAGAGACATTGGGGCTCCTCAGTCAGGAGTAGAGACATTGGGGCTCCTCAGTCAGGAGTAGAGACATTCGGGACTCCTCAGTCAGGAGTAGAGACATTATGGCTCCTCAGTCAGGAGTAGAGACATTGGGGCTCCTCAGTCAGGAGTAGAGACATTGGGGGTCTCCTCAGTCAGGAGTAGAGACATTGGGGACTCCTCAGTCAGGAGTAGAGACATTGGGTCTCCTCAGTCAGGAGTAGAGACATTGGGGCTCCTCAGTCAGGAGTAGAGACATTGGGGCTCCTCAGTCGGGAGTAGAGACATTGGGGTCTCCTCAGTCAGGAGTAGAGACATTGGGGTCTCCTCAGTCAGGAGTAGAGACATTGGGGCTCCTCAGTCAGGAGTAGAGACATTGGGGCTCCTCAGTCAGGAGTAGAGACATTGGGACTCCTCAGTCAGGAGTAGAGACATTGGGACTCCTCAGTCAGGATTGAAGACATTGGGGCTCCTCAGTCAGGAGTAGAGACATTGGGGCTCCTCAGTCAGGAGTAGAGACATTGGGGTCTCCTCAGTCAGGAGTAGAGACATTGGGGCTCCTCAGTCAGGAGTAGAGACATTGGGGTCTCCTCAGTCAGGAGTAGAGACATTGGGGCTCCTCAGTCAGGAGTAGAGACATTGGGGCTCCTCAGTCAGGAGTAGAGACATTGGGGCTCCTCAGTCAGGAGTAGAGACATTGGGGTCTCCTCAGTCAGGAGTAGAGACATTGGGGCTTCTCAGTCAGGAGTAGAGACATTGGGACTCCTCAGTCAGGAGTAGAGACATTGGGGCTCCTCAGTCAGGAGTAGAGACATTGGGGCTCCTCAGTCAGGAGTAGAGACATTGGGGTCTCCTCAGTCAGGAGTAGAGACATTGGGGTCTCCTCAGTCAGGAGTAGAGACATTGGGGCTTCTCAGTCAGGAGTAGAGACATTGGGGTCTCCTCAGTCAGGAGTAGAGACATTGGGGTCTCCTCAGTCAGGAGTAGAGACATTGGGGCTTCTCAGTCAGGAGTAGAGACATTGGGGCTCCTCAGTCAGGAGTAGAGACATTGGGGCTCCTCAGTCAGGAGTAGAGACATTGGGGCTCCTCAGTCAGGAGTAGAGACATTGGGGGCTCCTCAGTCAGGAGTAGAGACATTGGGGTCTCCTCAGTCAGGAGTAGAGACATTGGGGCTCCTCAGTCAGGAGTAGAGACATTGGGACTCCTCAGCCAGGAGTAGAGACATTGGGGCTCCTCAGTCAGGAGTAGAGACATTGGGACTCCTCAGCCAGGAGTAGAGACATTGGGGCTCCTCAGTCAGGAGTAGAGACATTGGGTCTCCTCAGTCAGGAGTAGAGACATTGGGGCTCCTCAGTCAGGAGTAGAGACATTGGGGGCTCCTCAGTCAGGAGTAGAGACATTGGGGTCTCCTCAGTCAGGAGTAGAGACATTGGGTCTCCTCAGTCAGGAGTAGAGACATTGGGGTCTCCTCAGTCAGGAGTAGAGACATTGGGGACTCCTCAGTCAGGAGTAGAGACATTGGGACTCCTCAGTCAGGATTGAAGACATTGGGGCTCCTCAGTCAGGAGTAGAGACATTGGGGCTCCTCAGTCAGGAGTAGAGACATTGGGGTCTCCTCAGTCAGGAGTAGAGACATTGGGACTCCTCAGTCAGGAGTAGAGACATTGGGGGCTCCTCAGTCAGGAGTAGAGACATTGGGGTCTCCTCAGTCAGGAGTAGAGACATTGGGGACTCCTCAGTCAGGAGTGAAGACATTGGGTCTCCTCAGTCAGGAGTAGAGACATTGGGGGCTCCTCAGTCCAGGGGTAGAGACATTGGGGGCTCCTCAGTCAGGAGTAGAGACATTGGGGTCTCCTCAGTCAGGAGTAGAGACATTGGGGTCTCCTCAGTCAGGAGTAGAGACATTGGGACTCCTCAGTCAGGAGTAGAGACATTGGGACTCCTCAGTCAGGAGTAGAGACATTGGGGTCTCCTCAGTCCAGGGGTAGAGACATTGGGGGCTCCTCAGTCAGGAGTAGAGACATTGGGGTCTCCTCAGTCAGGAGTAGAGACATTGGGGTCTCCTCAGTCAGGAGTAGAGACATTGGGGGCTCCTCAGTCCAGGGGTAGAGACATTGGGGGCTCCTCAGTCAGGAGTAGAGACATTGGGGTCTCCTCAGTCAGGAGTAGAGACATTGGGGTCTCCTCAGTCAGGAGTAGAGACATTGGGGGCTCCTCAGTCAGGAGTAGAGACATTGGGGTCTCCTCAGTCAGGAGTAGAGACATTGGGGTCTCCTCAGTCAGGAGTAGAGACATTGGGGTCTCCTCAGTCAGGAGTAGAGACATTGGGACTCCTCAGTCAGGAGTAGAGACATTGGGATCTCCTCAGTCAGGAGTAGAGACATTGGGGCTCCTCAGTCAGGAGTAGAGACATTGGGGCTCCTCAGTCAGGAGTAGAGACATTGGGTCTCCTCAGTCAGGAGTAGAGACATTGGGACTCCTCAGTCAGGAGTAGAGACATTGGGGTCTCCTCAGTCCAGGGGTAGAGATACTGGGGTCTCCTTAGTCAGGAGTAGAGACAGTCCAGGGATGGAGACATTGAGGGCGTCACGATTATAATGGAAGGTGTGTACATTATACAGTATATAGGGAGTGTATGTACAGGGTATATATGCAGGGTATATGGTAGGGTCGGTATATACAGTATATATAGGGAGGGATGGTATATACAGTATATATAGGGAGGAATGGTATATAGAGTATATATAGGGAGGGATGGTATATATAGGGAGGAGTGGTATATAGAGTATATATAGGGAGGGATGGTATATAGAGTATATATAGGGAGGAGAGGTATATAGAGTATATATAGGGAGGGATGGTATATAGAGTATATATAGGGAGGAATGGTATATAGAGTATATATAGGGAGGGATGGTATATACAGTATATATAGGGAGGAGTGGTATATAGAGTATATATAGGGAGGGATGGTATATAGAGTATATATAGGGAGGGATGGTATATACAGTATATATAGGGAGGAGTGGTATATAGAGTATATATAGGGAGGGATGGTATATACAGTATATATAGGGAGGGATGGTATATAGAGTATATATAGGGAGGAGTGGTATATAGAGTATATATAGGGAGGAGTGGTATATAGGGTATATATAGGGAGGGATGGTATATATAGGGAGGAATGGTATATAGAGTATATATAGGGAGGGATGGTATATACAGTATATATAGGGAGGGATGGTATATAGAGTATATATAGGGAGGGATGGTATATACAGTATATATAGGGAGGAGTGGTATATAGAGTATATATAGGGAGGGATGGTATATAGAGTATATATAGGGAGGGATGGTATATACAGTATATATAGGGAGGAGTGGTATATAGAGTATATATAGGGAGGGATGGTATATACAGTATATATAGGGAGGGATGGTATATAGAGTATATATAGGGAGGAGTGGTATATAGAGTATATATAGGGAGGAGTGGTATATAGGGTATATATAGGGAGGGATGGTATATATAGGGAGGAATGGTATATAGAGTATATATAGGGAGGGATGGTATATACAGTATATATAGGGAGGGATGGTATATAGAGTATATATAGGGAGGAGTGGTATATAGAGTATATATAGGGAGGAGTGGTATATAGGGTATATATAGGGAGGGATGGTATATATAGGGAGGAATGGTATATAGAGTATATATAGGGAGGGATGGTATATACAGTATATATAGGGAGGGATGGTATATAGAGTATATATAGGGAGGAGTGGTATATAGAGTATATATAGGGAGGAGTGGTATATAGGGTATATATAGGGAGGGATGGTATATACAGTATATATAGGGAGGAGTGGTATATAGAGTATATATAGGGAGGAGTGGTATATAGGGTATATATAGGGAGGGATGGTATATATAGGGAGGAATGGTATATAGAGTATATATAGGGAGGGATGGTATATACAGTATATATAGGGAGGGATGGTATATAGAGTATATATAGGGAGGAGTGGTATATAGAGTATATATAGGGAGGAGTGGTATATAGGGTATATATAGGGAGGGATGGTATATAGAGTATATATAGGGAGGAGTGGTATATAGAGTATATATAGGGAGGAGTGGTATATAGAGTATATATAGGGAGGGATGGTATATATAGGGAGGAATGGTATATAGAGTATATATAGGGAGGAGTGGTATATAGAGTATATATAGGGAGGGATGGTATATATAGGGAGGAATGGTATATAGAGTATATATAGGGAGGAGTGGTATATAGAGTATATATAGGGAGGGATGGTATATAGAGTATATATAGGGAGGAATGGTATATAGAGTATATATAGGGATGATGTTATGTAGTCAGTGGAGGAAGGGGTGGCTGTGACCAGTAAAGAGTTAATCTTACTGGTATTCTGACCATTCCATTCCAGTGATAAGAGCCCCCCAGCCCCCCTCCTCCCCACAGACCCTCCAGCTGCTGCTTCTCATATAACAGCACACCCTGCCTGTGTATACTCAACACCCGGGGCCCTCCGTCACTTCCACTGCTGGGGGCCCAATGTGTACCCCCCCCCCCCCGCATGGACACAATCATTATTATATATCACAACCCAGGAGCTTACACTCTAATGTCCCCTCCCCCCACAGTCACACACTATTATTATTATACATTAATATGGCTCTGACATACACCGCAAGTAAGTGTCAGTGAGTGTCATTTGGTGTCAGTGAGTGTCAGTTGGTGTCAGTGAGTGTCAGTTGGTGTCACTAAGGCTGCTTTCACACTGAGGCGTGCAGCCGCGGTGACGGTATAGCCGGCTATACGTCGTATTTACCGCGATATTCGGGCGCTAGCGGTGAGGTTTTAACCCCCGCTAGCGGCCGAAAAAGGGTTAATACCGCCCGCGTTGCGGGCGGTATTACCACGCTTTCACATTGATTTCAATGGGAAGGCGTGGTATAGGAGCGGTGAACACACCGCTCCTATACCGCGGTAAAAATGGAGCTAGCAGGACTTTTGGAGCGCTCCTGCTAGCGCACCGCTTCAATGTGAAAGCCTTCGAGCTTTCACATTGAACACTACAGGGCATGATTTTTCATGCGGTATAGCAGCGCTATTTTTAGCGCTGTACCGCATGAAAAACGCCCCAGTGTGCAAGGGCCCTAAGACCCCTTTCACACTGGGGCGTTTTTCGGGCGTTTTTTAGGCGCTTTGGCGTTTAAAAAAAAGCCTGTAAAGCGCCTGAAAGAAGCCTCATCTGCAATCCCAATGTGAAAGCCCAAGTGCTTTCAGAGGCCTTTCACACTGCCAGCGCCCGAAAAACGCTGGTAAATCGCTGCTAAGACCCTTTTCACACTGAGGCGCTTTTCAGGCGCTTTGGCATTAAAAAAAGCTTCCTCAATGGGAAGGGGGCTTTAGGAGCGGTGTATTAAACGCTCCTAAAGCGCTGCAAAGAAGCTGCATGCAGGACTTTTTTTGACGCCCTGCCAGCTCAGCGCCTCAGTGTGAAAGCACTCAGGCTTTCACATTGGGATTGCAGATGCAGCTTCTTTCAGGCGTTTTACAGGCGCTTTTTTTAAAGCTAAAGCGCTTGAAAAATGCCCCAGTGTAAAAGGGCCCTAAGTGTCAGTGAGTGTCAGTGAGTGTCAGTTGGTGTCGGTTGGTGTCAGTGAGTGTCAGTTGGTGTCAGTGAGTGTCAGTTGGTGTCGGTTGGTGTCAGTGAGTGTCAGTTGGTGTCAGTGAGTGTCAGTTGGTGTCGGTTGGTGTCAGTGAGTGTCAGTTGGTGTCAGTGAGTGTCAGTTGGTGTCAGTGAGTGTCAGTGAGTGTCAGTGAGTGTCAGTTGGTGTCAGTGAGTGTCGGTTGGTGTCAGTGAGTGTCAGTGAGTGTCAGTTGGTGTCAGTGAGTGTCGGTTGGTGTCAGTGAGTGTCAGTTGGTGTCAGTGAGTGTCAGTTGGTGTCGGTTGGTGTCAGTGAGTGTCAGTTAGTGTCAGTGAGTGTCAGTGAGTGTCAGTTAGTGTCAGTGAGTGTCAGTGAGTGTCAGTTAGTGTCAGTGAGTGTCAGTTGGTGTCAGTGAGTGTCAGTTGGTGTCAGTGAGTGTCAGTGAGTGTCAGTTGGTGTCAGTGAGTGTCAGTTGGTGTCGGTTGGTGTCAGTGAGTGTCAGTTGGTGTCAGTGAGTGTCAGTTGGTGTCGGTTGGTGTCAGTGAGTGTCAGTTGGTGTCAGTGAGTGTCGGTTGGTGTCAGTGAGTGTCAGTGAGTGTCAGTGAGTGTCAGTTGGTGTCAGTGAGTGTCGGTTGGTGTCAGTGAGTGTCAGTGAGTGTCAGTTGGTGTCAGTGAGTGTCGGTTGGTGTCAGTGAGTGTCAGTTGGTGTCAGTGAGTGTCAGTTGGTGTCGGTTGGTGTCAGTGAGTGTCAGTTAGTGTCAGTGAGTGTCAGTGAGTGTCAGTTAGTGTCAGTGAGTGTCAGTGAGTGTCAGTTAGTGTCAGTGAGTGTCAGTTGGTGTCAGTGAGTGTCAGTTGGTGTTAGTGAGTGTCAGTGAGTGTCAGTTGGTGTCAGTGAGTGTCAGTTGGTGTCAGTGAGTGTCGGTTGGTGTCAGTGAGTGTCAGTTGGTGTCAGTGAGTGTCGGTTGGTGTCAGTGAGTGTCAGTTGGTGTCAGTGAGTGTCGGTTGGTGTCAGTGAGTGTCAGTTGGTGTCAGTGAGTGTCAGTTGGTGTCGGTTGGTGTCAGTGAGTGTCAGTTGGTGTCAGTGAGTGTCAGTTGGTGTCGGTTGGTGTCAGTGAGTGTCAGTTAGTGTCAGTTAGTGTCAGTGAGTGTCAGTTGGTGTCAGTGAGTGTCAGTGAGTGTCAGTTGGTGTCGGTTGGTGTCAGTGAGTGTCAGTTAGTGTCAGTGAGTGTCAGTTAGTGTCAGTGAGTGTCAGTTGGTGTCAGTGAGTGTCAGTTAGTGTCAGTTGGTGTCAGTTGGTGTCAGCCCTCCAGTATGAGTGACATTCATTGACCTCCTTGTCTCTTCTCACAGATCGTTGGTCATTATGAAGGGATAACAAAGCAGATTAACTGGACCGGGCCCCCCATCCTGTGGCTGAAGGGGGCCCCACCATTGGACAGCCCGCCGTGTGTGTTTGACACAGATGACCCGAGCTGTGTGAAGAGTAAGTGACCTCCCCCGCTCTGTGCTCCCCGCACACATTCTCCTCCCCCATTCTCACCAATGTCTATTCTGTCTGTTCCAGCTCCGCTCTCCACCCTGGCCATGGTGGCGCTGGGCGCCGGGCTCACCCTACTCATCTTTGGGATGGCCAGTATCATCATAATGAGGTCAGTGTGTGGACCCCACTACCCCGTGTGTCCGGAATGGGGGGGAGGGCGATAACCAACCCCCCACATACCCAACACACACATCCATCCCACCCCCCCACTGTACCCCCCAAACACCCCCCCCCTATACACACATCTATCCCACCCCCCACTATACCCTCCATACACCCCCCAATACACATCCATCCCACCCCCCACCATACCCTCCATACACCCCCCCAATACACACATTCATCCCACCACCCCCCACCATACCCTCTATACACCCCCCAATACACACATTCATCCCACCACCCCCCACCATACCCCCCATACACCCAATACACATCCATCCCACCCCCCACCATACCCTCCATACACCCCCCCAATACACACATTCATCCCACCACCCCCCACCATACCCTCCATACACCCCCCCAATACACACATTCATCCCACCACCCCCCACCATACCCCCCATACACCCAATACACATCCATCCCACCCCCCACCATACCCTCCATACACCCCCCCACCCAATACACATCCATCCCACCCCCCCACCATACCCTCCATACACCCCCCCCAATACACACATTCATCCCACCACCCCCCACTGTACCCCCCAAACACCCAATACACATCCATCCTACCCCCCACCATACCCTCCATACACCCCCCCACCCAATACACATCCATCCCACCCCCCCACCATACCCTCCATACACCCCCCCAATACACACATTCATCCCACCACCCCCCACTGTACCCCCCAAACACCCAATACACATCCATCCTACCCCCCACTATACCCCCCATACACCCCACCCAATACACACATTCATCCCACCCCCCACCATACACCCCCCCAATACACACATTCATCCCACCACCCCCCACCGTACCCCCCATACACCCAATACACATCCATCCCACCCCCCACCATACCCTCTGTGACGGTAGTAGAATGATATCCCCGTCAAACAGTCCCTTCTTCCCATAAAAGAAAATCACCCAATATTCCACAAGTAGGAATCCCTGGAATCCCCCCAATAATCCACACATGAGCCCAAGCTTACTGCTGGAACAAGAGAGACTTTAATGGTACAACACCTAGCTTATATGTAGTTACAAAACTGTTACAATGACAATCTCCTCCCCCCCTCACACAGTGGAGCTCCCATACAGATTATAGGCAGACACTTCGGAGCCGACCCTGTAGACACATTTCTTAAGGGTAAACACAGGTCTTCTTCACACACACAATAGATCAATTACCCTTTAAAATAGAGAGCTGGCTGGGGATGGGACATTAACATTTCAACAGTCTGTTATGCAGAGGAATGAGTCACACATGAAATCACCTTTTACCTCTAACACACACAGCATTACTAGCAGGGAGAATTAAACTGAGCATATTGGCAAAAAGTCCTTCACAATGGCCCCCTTTTTCTCCCTGCTCCGGCAACTCGGTTGGACCTTTCCTGGTCCAGTAGGGTTGACGGGTTCAGAGCTTTTAGTCCGAGGTTAACTCCGTTTGGCGTGACAATCCATCGGCATTCCCGTTTTGCTTGCCTGGGCGATAATGAATCGTAAAGTCATAGGGCTGTAAGGCCAAGCTCCAGCGTAGCAAACGGGCGTTGTCCCCTGAAACCCGGTTAAGCCACACCAAGGGGTTGTGATCGGTGATGAGAGTGAAAGCCCGGCCATAAAGGTAAGGTGTGAGCTTTTTGAGTGCCCATACCAAGGCCAAACACTCTTTTTCAATGGTGGCGTAACTGACCTCCCTTGGCAACAGCTTCCGACTCAGGTATGCCACCGGGTCGTCAGATCACACGCCGTTCAGTCCCCAAGTCTTTGTGCGATCTGCAGAGTCACCAGAAGTCAGTGTGAAGACGGCGAATGGGTCTGTGCGCCGCCGTCTAGGTGTCCCGCTATGGGAGGGGGCAGGTTATGGCTCTGAAGTGACAATCACAAGAGATTCATAAAAAGAAAAAGTTATATTTGTTGAAATGCTGTAGCACTGGTGCTCAGAGTTCGGGGGGGAGGGGATCAGTGCCCCATAGGGTCAGCCACCCCCTTCTCCCTTCGCAGCCGCCGGTTCTCCTCTTTGAGCTTCTCCAGCTCCATCTCCAGTTCATGGAGCCTGGGGGGGTCAGCCTGCTGTGACCTCAGGTGGTTGTTCTCCTCCTCCATGCGACTTATGCACTTCTCCAGCTCCATGTACTCACAGGTCAGCTCCTGCTTGCTCATGTCCTGCAGGCTCTCCACGTGGTCCTCCATCATCAGGAACTGGGTGGTGGTGTAAGGGGCCACCGGTGGGCCCTTGGCGAACATCTCGGCCCGCATCTGGGGCGCCCGCTGCGATTCCATCTCCTCCAGTCGCTTCTTCTCCTCCCAGGTCCGCTGGTTATATGACTTCCAGGACCTCTTCTTCTTGGAGGGTGGCCGGCGGTGCCTCTTTCTGCCCAGCTCCCTCCAGGGCCCCTCCGGCTCATGGCTGTTGCCCATGACCAGCTGACAATGGTGTTCCCTGTTGTCCGTAATAACAGATTGTACCATGAGGGCTTCGTAAGGGGTACCCAATGGTTCTTCCCGACCCAGCTCCTGGGGATCCCAAGCTGAGTCTACACAATAGGCTGCTGCTGGTGGGCGGTACCCAGGTCGAGACCAATTTGACCTGGTGTTGTCGTTCATGGGGCAATTCTGCTTGAAGTGACCCAGCTGTTTGCACCGGAAGCAGCGTTGTTCATTGTCCTCCTGGCGTGGATAGCGAGGGCTAGATGTCACTGGTCTGTTAGGAGGTTGGTATCTAGCGGCTGGTGGGTGTGAGGGCGCCGTTGGTCCTGGAGGTTGTACCTGTGGTGTGACCTGGTTCGTCTTGCGAGTATCAGCATATTCATCCGCCAACTTAGCGGCCTCTGGTAGAGTCATGGGCCTGCGATCTCTCACCCAATCTTTGACATCCGTCTGGATGTGATTGTAAAATTGCTCCAGGAGCATTAGTTGCAAAATGTCCTCTGCGGTGGTGGCCTGGCTGCTGTTAGCCCAGTTAGAGGCCGACAGGGATAACTGGCATGCCCATTCCGCGTAAGAGTCTTTCGTGGTTTTGCGTGAGTCCCTGAACTTCTGTCGGTAGGACTCTGGGGTTACTGCATAACGAGCCAGGAGCACTTCTTTAACCCGGGCGTAGCTATGGATATCCTGATCTGGCACGGTCCGGAAAGCATCAGAAGCTTTGCCTGACAGTTTGCCTGACAATATTGCAACCCACTCTCTTCTAGCTATTCAGTGCAGGTTACATTGTCGCTCAAAATCTGCCAGGTAGTTATCAATCTCACAGTCCTTTTCATCAAAAGCTTTAAAAGCGCTAAACGGAATCTTCCTTGCATCTGCTGTGCTGTACTCACTGTTTGGAGAATGTGCGGCTGCTTGTTGGACTGATGCCAGTTTTAACTGTAGCTCTGCGTCTCTTATTTGTTTATCCTTCTGTAGTTCTGCGTCTCTTATTTGTTTATCCTTCTGTAGCTCTGCGTCTCTTATTTGTTTAGCCTCTTTCGCTAACAGGTCCATCACTTTCAGCACCACATCCGCCGTTGGGTTCGGACCGAACCATGGTAGCTTCTCTCTCATTAGCTTGTTGGCTGGCGATTCCTCCTCCTGAATCACTGGTGTCTCCATCTCTTGTACTGCTGGCGTTGCTGCAATCCCGTCCTCCTGGTCTAGCTCCATTAATTCTGCTATGATGACCCGCTTGGTTTTGTTGCTAGCACTCCTTCCACGAACTTCCAGTAGTTCTTCCAGTGTCTGCTTGGAATCCGGGTATAAAGGAGAGTAGAAGGGAAAATCCCTCTGCTTCCAACCAATTGTGACGGTATTAGAATGATATCCCCGTCAAACAGTCCCTTCTTCCCATAAAGAAAATCACCCAATATTCCACGAGGAGGAATATTCCTGGGATCGCCCAATAATCAACACAGGAGCCAAGCTTACTGCTGGAGCAAGAGAGACTTTAATGGCAGCATGCTGCTAGTTATATATAGTTTACAAGCTAATCCTCAATCAAAGAACAATGAAATCTCCACCCCCTTTTCACACACTGGGGGCTTCCATACAGATCATAGGTAGACACTTCGGCGATGACCCTGAAGACACATTTCTTTAGATAATGACATCAGTGAAGTTAATTACTAGGTGTAACAGAATACGTTATCTAGACAGCTTGGCCCCGCATATAGAAGAGATAATTACCACAATGAAGCAATCAGAATAATTAACATGAGCCAATTATCTAATCATTTAGCCTGACGATACAATACACATCTCTTAAGGGTAAACACAGGTCTTCTTCACACACACAATAGATCAATTACCCTTTAAAATAGGGAGCTGCTGGGGAAGGGACATTAACATTTCAACAGTCTGTTACACAGAGGAATGAGTCACACATGAAATCACCTTTTACCTCTAACACACACAGCATTACTAGCAGGGAGAATTAAACTGAGCATATAGGCAAAAAGTCATTCACACACACATTGATCCCACCCCCACCATACCCTCCATACACCCACCCAATACACACATTGATCCCACCCCCCCCACACACACCATACCCCCCATACACCCAATACACAGATGGAGGGGTTGTACTGGGAGGTGAAGAGATTGAACTGGGAGGTGAGGGGATTGTACTGGGAGGTGAAGGGATTGTACTAGGAGGTGAATAGATTGTACTGGGAGGTGAAGGGATTGTACTGGGAGGTGAATAGATTGTACTGGGAGGTGAAGGGATTGTACTGGGAGGTGAAGGGATTATACTGGGAGGTGAAGGGATTATACTGGGAAGTGAATGGATTGTACTGGGAGGTGAATGGATTGTACTGGGAGGTGAATGGATTGTACTGGGAGGTGAAGGGATTGTACTGGGAGGTGAATGGATTGTACTGGGAGGTGAAGGGATTGTACTGGGAGGTGAAGGGATTGTACTGGGAGGTGAAGAGATTGTACTGGGAGGTGAAGAGATTGTACTGGGAGGTGAAGAGATTGTACTGGGAGGTGATGGGATTGTACTGGGAGGGGCTGGGCAGGTTTCAATCTCCTGGTAATGTGAAGTTTGATGTTCTGTCTGTCACCAGGAAGCTGATGTTGGAGAAGGAACTGGCCAGCATGCTGTGGAGGATCAGATGGGAGGAGCTTCAGTTTGGAAATTCTGAGCGATATCACAAATATGCCGGGAGCCGCCTGACCCTATCACTAGTGAGAGTCCCTCTATCATTCCTCATCTATGGTCTCCATGTACTGTCCTCTCCCATCATACATCATCTATGATCTCCATGTACTGTCCTCTCCCATCATTCCTCATCTATGATCTCCATGTACTGTCCTCTCCCATCATTCCTCATCTATGATCTCCATGTACTGTCCTCTCACATCATTCCTCATCTATGATCTCCATGTACTGTCCTCTCCCATCATTCCTCATCTATGATCTCCATGTACTGTCCTCTCCCATCATTCCTCATCTATGGTCTCCATGTACTGTCCTCTCCCATCATACCTCATCTATGGTCTCCATGTACTGTCCTCTTCCATCATTCCTCATCTATGATCTCCATGTACTGTCCTCTCCCATCATTCCTCATCTATGGTCTCCATGTACTGTCCTCTTCCATCATTCCTCATCTATGATCTCCATGCACTATCATCTTCCATGTTCTCTCATATAACTGCTATCCTCATCTCGTCTGCATTGCTTTTTATTCTTCTCTTCTCTCCTCATTGGTCCTCCCATTCCTCAGTATACGTTCCCTATCAGTCCCCATAGGCCTTTCTCTTCCTGTCTGTAGCCCCTTTTATCTCTTTTGGACCATCTCCAATTGTCTTACCCTTCCTCTCGTTAGCTCCTCCCACATCTCTCCATTGGACGTTCCTCTCCTCTCTGTAGCTCCTCCCATCTCTCCTCGTAGGTGGTCCCTTTCAACTACATAATTCCTGATAACTGATCCTGTAGTTGTTCCACTCATTCAGTCCGCCCATCTCTCCCCATTGGTCTGCTGCTTCCTCTCTAGAGTCTCTCTCGCTATAGGTTTTCTCATTAATCTCTAAATCTTTTCCCATCTTCCCATTGGTCTTCCATTTCCTCACAGGAGCTCCAGTAAAAGATCTTTGTTTTCCTCTCTATAGCTCCTCCATCTTCCTCTTTGGTCTTCCCATTTCTTTCTATAGCTCCGCCATCTCCCTCATTGGTCTTCCCATTTCTTTCTATAGCTCCTCCATCTCCCTCATTGGTCTTCCCATTCCTTTCTATAGCTCCTCCCATCTCCCTCATTGGTCTTCCCATTCCTCTCTATAGCTCCTCCATCTTCCTCTTTGGCCTTCCCATTCCTTTCTATTGCCCTTCTTTTTCCCACTGTTGATTTTCCTATTCTTGTCTATTGCTCCTCCCATCTCCCTCATTGGTCTTCCCATTCCTTACTATAGCTCTGGCTATCTTCCCTCATTAATCTTCCGATCCATATCTATAGCTCCTCCCATTTCCCTCATATGCCTTCCTATTCTGCTCTACAACTCCTCCCATCTCGCTTTTTATTCTTCCCATTCCTCTCTTTAGCTTCTCTCGGCTCCCTCATTGGTCTTCTTATTCCTCAGTATAATTCTGCCCTTCTTCCTCATTGGTCTTCTTATTCCAAATTATAATTCTGCCCTTCTCCCTCATTGGTCTTCTTATTCCTCACTATAATTCTGCCCTTCTTCCTCATTGGTCTTTTTATTCCTCACTATAATTCTGCCCTTCTCCCTCATTGGTCTTCTTATTCCTCACTATAATTCTGCCCTTCTTCCTCATTGGTCTTCTGATTCCTCACTATAATTCTGCCCTTCTTCCTCATTGGTCTTCTTATTCCTCACTATAATTCTGCCCTTCTTCCTCATTGGTCTTCTTATTCCTCACTATAATTCTGCCCTTCTTCCTCATTGGTCTTCTTATTCCCCACTATAATTCTGCCCTTCTTCCTCATTGGTCTTCTTATTCCCCACTATAATTCTGCCCTTCTTCCTCATTGGTCTTCTTATTCCTCACTATAATTCTGCCCTTCTTCCTCATTGGTCTTATTCCTGAGTATAATTCTGCCCTTCTTCCTCATTGGTCTTCTTATTCCTCAGTATAATTCTGCCCTTCTTCCTCATTGGTCTTCTTATTCCAAATTATAATTCTGCCCTTCTCCCTCATTGGTCTTCTTATTCCTCACTATAATTCTGCCCTTCTTCCTCATTGGTCTTTTTATTCCTCACTATAATTCTGCCCTTCTCCCTCATTGGTCTTCTTATTCCTCACTATAATTCTGCCCTTCTTCCTCATTGGTCTTCTGATTCCTCACTATAATTCTGCCCTTCTTCCTCATTGGTCTTCTTATTCCTCACTATAATTCTGCCCTTCTTCCTCATTGGTCTTCTTATTCCTCACTATAATTCTGCCCTTCTTCCTCATTGGTCTTATTCCTCAGTATAATTCTGCCCTTCTTCCTCATTGGTCTTCTGATTCCTCACTATAATTCTGCCCTTCTTCCTCATTGGTCTTCTTATTCCTCACTATTATTCTGCCCTTCTTCCTCATTGGTCTTCTTATTCCTCACTATAATTCTGCCCTTCTTCCTCATTGGTCTTCTTATTCCAAATTATAATTCTGCCCTTCTTCCTCATTGGTCTTCTTATTCCAAATTATAATTCTGCCCTTCTTCCTCATTGGTCTTCTTATTCCAAATTATAATTCTGCCCTTCTTCCTCATTGGTCTTCTTATTCCTCACCATAATTCTGCCCTTCTTCCTCATTGGTCTTCTTATTCCTCACTATAATTCTGCCCTTCTTCCTCATTGGTCTTCTTATTCCCCACTATAATTCTGCCCTTCTTCCTCATTGGTCTTCTTATTCCTCACTATAATTCTGCCCTTCTTCCTCATTGGTCTTCTTATTCCTCACTATAATTCTGCCCTTCTTCCTCATTGGTCTTCTTATTCCCCACTATAATTCTGCCCTTCTTCCTCATTGGTCTTCTTATTCCCCACTATAATTCTGCCCTTCTTCCTCATTGGTCTTCTTATTCCTCACTATAATTCTGCCCTTCTTCCTCATTGGTCTTCTTATTCCTCACTATAATTCTGCCCTTCCTCCTCATTGGTCCTCTTATTCCTCACTATAATTCTGCCCTTCTTCCTCATTGGTCTTCTTATTCCTCACCATAATTCTGCCCTTCTTCCTCATTGGTCTTCTTATTCCTCACTATAATTCTGCCCTTCTTCCTCATTGGTCTTCTTATTCCTCACTATAATTCTGCCCTTCTTCCTCATTGGTCTTCTTATTCCTCACCATAATTCTGCCCTTCTTCCTCATTGGTCTTCTTATTCCTCACTATAATTCTGCCCTTCTTCCTCATTGGTCTTATTCCTCTGTATAATTCTGCCCTTCTTCCTCATTGGTCTTCGTATTCCCCACTATAATTCTGCCCTTCTTCCTCATTGAATTCCTGACCATACAGGTAGGGTGTGAGCTTCTTTAAGGCCCAAACCAGGGCTAAACATTCCTTTTCCACTGCCGCGTAGCTCACTTCCCTGGGTAATAGTTTTCTACTCAGGTACGCGACAGGGTGTTCTCCTCCATCCTCCCCGATCTGGCTTAGAACTGCCCCCAGTCCGTACATGGACGCATCTGTATGAACGACAAATCTTTTGTTAGGGACGGGGGCAGATAGAACAGGTGCGTTGATCAATGCTTGTTTCAAGGTTTGGAATGCTGTTTCACAGGCGGGAGACCACAGGACTACTCTAGGCAAATTCTTTTTGGTCAAATCCGTCAGGGGTTTGGCAATGGTACTGTAGTCAGGGACAAATTTTCTGTAATATCCCGCTGTCCCTAGAAATGCCAGTACCTGGGTCTTAGTGTGGGGTGTTGGCCAATTGGCTACAGCCTCAACCTTAGCGGGTTCTGGTCGTTGTTTCCCACACCCCACTCTGTGTCCCAAGTACTGGACTTCTGCCATCCCGAAATTACATTTTTCTGGCTTCAGGGTTAGGCCGGCGGCCCTAATCTGATCCAGTACAGCCTCAACATGCCTCAAGTGTTCCCCCCAAGTCTCACTATAGATCGCAATGTCATCCAGGTACGCGCAAGCAAAATCCTGGAAGCCATCAAGGAGGCGGTCCACTAAGCGCTGAAATGTGGCTGGGGCGTTCTTCATCCCAAATGGCATGACCTTGAACTGGAATAAGCCAAATGGAGTGACAAATGCCTACTTAGGGATAGCCTCCTTGGACAGGGGAATCTGCCAATACCCTTTGCACAGATCGATTGTGGTCAGATAACGTCCCCTGGCAATACAATCTAATAGCTCGTCTACTCGGGGCATGGGGTAGGCATCTGTCACGGTTTTGTCATTGAGGCGTCGGTAATCGACACAGAATCGGGTTGTTCTGTCCTTTTTGGGTACTAGGACAACGGGCGAGGCCCAGGGGCTGTCAGATGGTTCTATAATCCCCAGTCTTAACATTTCTTGTATCTCCTTCCTCATCTCCTCTTTTACTGCCTCAGGGATTCTGTAGGGAGTCTGTCTGAGCGGGTTTTGTCCTGGGGTCTCTACGTAGTGAGTCGCTAAGAGAGTGTACCCGGGCTCCTGGGAAAATGTCAGTCCTTTCTCAGTTATCAATTGTCACATCTGTCCCTTTTCTGCGGGAGGTAACCGCTCTCCCCTAGCTGTATCGTATTGAGCAGAGTTTTAGGTTCCGAATCTGCTAATAGATCTGGGATGGGTAAGCTGTCAGGGTCTTCAGTGGCTGGAATACATATGGCTGCTACATCCTCTGGTCTTTCCTGATACTCTTTTAATAAGTTTACATGAAAGGATTTCTGGACCCTTTCATCTTGGCTGCTGGCGATTACATATGTAGTATCGCAGACTTGCGCTACCACTTTGTAAGGGCCCTGCCATGAGGTCTGGAGCTTATTCCCTTTGACAGGCCTAAGCACCAGCACCTTCTGCCCACTTGAAACATTCTCTGACGGGCGCCCCGGTCGTACCAGTGTTTCTGTCGTCCCTGGGCCGCTTGGAGATGGTCCCGTGCCATCCGAGCTAAATGTTCCATGCGGTCCCGCATTTCCAGCACATATGGCACAATGGGGACACCTTCATGTTCTGTCTCGCCCTCCCAGTGCTCCCGGATGAGGTCGAGGGGGCCTCGCACTCTCCGTCCATAGAGCAGCTCGAAGGGGGAGAACCCTGTGGATTCCTGCGGTACCTCTCGATAGGCAAACAAGAGGTGCGGCAAAAATCGCTCCCAGTCTCTGTATTCCGCCGTAAAGGTCCGCAGCAATTGCTTGAGGGTACCATTAAAGCGTTCACAGAGACCGTTGGTCTGAGGGTGGTACGGTGAACTAAGCAGGGTCTTAATACCGCAGACCTTCCATAACTGTTGGGTTAGATCTGCAGTAAACTGGGTCCCTCGGTCGGACAGGATTTCCTGAGGGAACCCCACTCGGGTGAATATCCCGACGAGCGCACTGGCAACAGTGTCCGCCTGAATATTCGTCAGAGCGACGGCCTCCGGGTAGCGGGTAGCATAGTCTACTACGGTAAGAATGTATTTCTTACCTGAGGGACTGGGGTTAGGTAGAGGTCCCACTAGGTCGACTGCTACCCTGCTAAACGGTTCCTCGATCACGGGCATAGGTGACAGTCGAGCCTTAGGGTGGTCCCCTCTTTTTCCTACCCGTTGGCATACGTCACAGGTGCTGCAGTAACGTCGCACATCCTTCGAGATCCCCGGCCAAAAGAAAGTCTGGGTGATCCTGTAGGTGGTGCGGTTACCCCCTAGGTGCCCTGCCAACGGAATGTCGTGGCCGATTCGGAGAAGTTCCAACCGGTACTTTCTGGGTACCACTAGTTGGCGCTTTTGCGAAGGGATACCGCCTCTCTTTCTGCCTTCAGTCAATCTGTATAACCTGTCACCCTCCCATATAAAACGTTCCCGCTCATCCCCTCTACTGTCTGCTAATTCTCGATACTTTTGAAGGGTGGAGTCCTCCCTAGTTTCCCTCCCAAATTCCTCTGGGGTGTCCCAAGCTATGGGTCTCTCTACCGTAGTGGGGTTACATGTCGGTTCTTGGCTTACCTGGGTCTCCTGGCCTGTTGTAGGATCATCTGTGATACGGGTCTGTGAGCGGGTGGTCACGGGGCAAGCTGCATCAGGTGTAGGTAGATACGCCGAAGTCAGAGGGCCAATGTCGTTGCCCAGCACAACCTCGGCCGGTAGGTTGTCCATGATACCAACGGTGGTCTTTCCTGACCCGACTCCCCAGTCTAAGTGCACCCGGGCGGTGGGTAAGCGGAATACAGCGCCCCCTGCGACCCGGACGGCAACTGTACGAGTGGAGACGTTCTCTGGCTTTACCAGATGTTTTTGAACCAGAGTGATAGTGGCCCCGGTATCTCTTAAGCCTTGTGCTACTTGTCCATTCACCCGTACCTCCTGACGGTGATGCTGACGGTTATCTGGAGAGGCAGCTTGTATTGGGTCTGCCTCATACAAAATTCCCAGACATTCCTCCGGGCCCCCCTCGGTCTCCAGGCAGTGGGCCGCAGAGGGACGTGATGGAGTGACTTCTGTGTTGGGTGTTGTACGTCTCCAATTGTTATGTGTAGCTCTTAGAGGGCAATAACGAGCAATATGTCCCGTGTTGCTGCAGTGATGGCACGTCACCCTAGACGAATCCCGGGGGTAGTTGTTAGGCCCCTGAGGACGTGGTGGTCCTGGTGGGACTGGAGCCCGAAACTCTGGGCGTGGGGTGACGGTTGGAGTACGCGGTTCTACCTTCTGAGCCAGCCGCATAGTACCCTGGCTTACTTTCCTTGTCTCCGCGTACTCATCTGCTAGCCGAGCCGCCTCGTTTAAGTTAGCGGGACGGCGATCTCGTACCCAGTCTTGTATGTCTGCGGCCAGGTCTTGGAAGAAATGTTCCATTAGGAACAGCTGTAATACTTCCTCCCCGGTGTTGGCCTTGCACCCTTGGACCCAATGGGATGCCACCCTTTGTAACTGGTTTGCCCATTCCATGTGGGAGTCCACAGCCTTCTTCTTGGACTCCCGGAAGCGCCGGCGGTAGGCTTCTGGCGTTACGGCGTATCGGGTTAGCAGCGTCTTTTTAACTTGCTGGTATTGTAAAATATCCTCTGGGGCGAGAGCCCGAAAGGCTTCATTGGCTTTGCCCGACAATTTCCCCGACAAAATAGTGACCCATTGGTCTGGTGGTACCTGGTGTAGTGAGCACTGCCTCTCAAAGTCCGCCAAATATCCATCGATTTCCTCCTCACTTTCTACAAAAGCTTTAAATGCAGTGAACGGTATTTTCTTTCCTGTAGCAGCAGGTGGGGGGGGTAGGAACTGCAGGTGTAATGGGCTGTCTCGCTCTTACCAGTTCCAGTTCTTGTCCCCTCTTCGTTTGTATTTCTTCCCTTGCTTCCCGGAACAGCTGGTTGATTAGTTCCACGGACGTTTCTGGATACAAGGATAATC
This sequence comes from Rana temporaria, assembly GCF_905171775.1. Classification (NCBI taxonomy): domain Eukaryota; kingdom Metazoa; phylum Chordata; class Amphibia; order Anura; family Ranidae; genus Rana; species Rana temporaria. Next base: position 69,617 of record NW_024404521.1, on the reverse strand, counting down.
TCCGCTGTACAATCCCAGTAATTACATCTTCCTCGCTGACCGGTGCAAGGGGCTCAGTTCCTTCCATGGATCCATCCATTTCGTCCAGCTCCAGCAGTTCAGCTATCAGCTCCCTCCGTGGTCTGTTGCTGGCGCTCCTACCACGAATCTCCAATAGATCTTTCAGTGTGGATCTTTTCAGCCTGGCGTACTGCGACTCCATTCAGAACTTGTTCTTTGGATAAAAGGACCATCCCACCGCTGCCACCAATGTAACGGCTACCCACTGGTAGTGAGGGGTATCGGCCGTTGGAGACGTCCTTTTTGCTGACAAGTTATGATATGCAGGTACCGCCGGTATATCCCATCGAACGCCCTTCCAAGAAACGAGACGAGGCTACGTTTGAAGGGTCAAGCAGGACTGACTTTATTTGGCATATTTCACCTGCTTATATCTGCTTACAACTGTTACAAGAACAATGACATCTCCTTGAATTAATCACTTGGCCAGTTTCTAGCCGCTTCGGCACCGCACCCCACTTAACATTTCCTGGCCAGGCACATTCCTTTCTCAATAGAATTCAATTAACCTTTAAAACAATTATCACTCACACATAATCCCCATCAGCATACACCTCACAGGGGGCTGTTTACCTGCACACAAGAGAGAGAGTTCATTATCTATGCGAAGGGAACATTAGCATTCAGCAATGAAAAGAGACTTGTCCAATTAACCCTTTGAGCTCAGAATACAATGTGGTACATCCAATTGTGACAAGCCATGCAGTTCCTTGTAGTCCTCCCTGCACGAAGATTATAACTGTCCCGGCAGCATGCATATGTCCGTTACAGTCTTCTTATTCCAAATTATAATTCTGCCCTTCTTCCTCATTGGTCTTCTTATTCCTCTGTATAGTGACAAGGAAATTCTTCTGTACGCAGAGCGCACTCCATTTCTCCTGTGATAATAATAAGCACACATTCCGTCTAATGATATAATACATCTTCCCCATCACTCTATTTCCCGTATATCCCAAGTAACCCGACACCACCACAGCTCACAGTCTCAGCTCCGTCACATGACTGCCTCAGTGACCCGTGTCATTGGTTTTCCACACGATATCTGTACCCATCTACCTTTATGGTCTACATATTCCTTCCCAAAACCCCCCCTTTTCCCTTTTTGGTCTTTCTGTTTCTCACTACAACTGTGCCCATCTTTCCTGTTGGTCTTCCTATTCCTCTGCATAGCTCCTCCCATTCTTCCTGTTGTTCTTCTAATTCCTCTGCATAGCTCCTCCCATTTTCCATGTTGGTTGTCTTATTCTTTTCCATAGCTCTTCCCATCTCCCTCGTTGTTCTTCTTATTCCTCTGCATAGCTCATCCCATTTTCCATGTTGGTTGTCTTATTCTTTTCCATATCTCCTCCCATCTCCCTTTGCTGGTCTTTCTATTCCTCCCTTTATCTTCTTCCATTTCCTTCATTGATCTTCCCATTCATCTTTCTAGTTTGTACTACTTGTGTTCTCAGGTCTTCCATTTTATCTGAGATGATCACCTGAGGTCCCTTCAGTCCTTCACATTAGTGCTCCTAAGCTTCTTTCTAGGCTCGCCCTTTCTTCTCCCATTCCTCCATATTTCTTTCATTCATAATGTCTTCTTCCATCACATGATGATTCTCTGGTCATCTTGGTGGGTACAGGAATTAAATGTTTACACTTTTTTTATACACATAATGTGATATACCAAGACTTGAAGGATTCCTCCACCTCCACATGACATTTATTGGCTGCAGTGTCCTCCATCCTCCACCTCCACATGACATTTATTGGCTGCGGTGTCCTCCATCCTCCACCTCCACATGACATTTATTGGCTGCAGTGTCCTCCATCCTCCACCTCCACATGACATTTGTTGGCTTTGGTGTCATCCATCTTCCACCTGTACAAGACATTTGTTGGCTATTGTGTCCACCATCTTCCACCCCTAGGTAGGGAGACCGCCGCTCCAGGTGAGCACAAGCAGGCAATCAATGTCCACTCAGGAGCCACACGGGTGCTGGCAATGCGTAGAATTAAGCAGATGAGAAAATAGATGGACAGCCGCACTCCAGGAGGTCTTTATGAAAAAAGACGTGCTCTTTATTTTAAAAGGAAAAAATGCACAGCATACAACAGCATACAGTGGGATGAACAGCTGACGCGTTTCGCATTAACAATTAATGCTTAGTCATAGCTACATTGTAGCTATGACTAAGCATTAATTGTTAATGCGAAACGCGTAAGCTGTTCATCCCACTGTATGCTGTTGTATGCTGTGCATTTTTTCCTTTTAAAATAAAGAGCACGTCTTTTTTCATAAAGACCTCCTGGAGTGCGGCTGTCCATCTATTTTCTCATCTGCATCTTCCACCCCTACATGACATTTGTTGGCTATTGTGTCAACCATCTTCCACCCCTACATGACATTTGTTGGCTATATTGTCCACCATCTTCCACCTGTACATGGCATTTGTTGGCTATGTTGTCCACCATCTTCCACCCCTACATGGCATTTGTTGGCAATTGTGTACACCATCTTCCACCCCTACATGACATTTATTGGCTGCAGTGTTCTTCATCCTTCACCTCCACATGTTATGACTCTGTCCATGATTCCCCCAGCTCCTGTTCTCTATATCATCAAGTTAAATTGTATATTCATTTATGGGGTTTGCTATATGTCATCAGGTAGTGGGCAAAGTGGATATTTTGTCTACCATCTGAGGATTAGGGGAATTCCACATAGCCAACACCCTCTGTTATTAGCACATCTGTACCCTGTAAGTGTAAACAAGCTAATTGGGTGCCTTAGTTTAAATTTCTTGACCTTCCATCTCTTCCGCCCAGGACACCTCCTTCCCTTATATTGTCCCTGTATGTATACTGTCAGCTGGAGGTGGAAGACATCCTTCCATGTCTGTTTGCTCTGTAATAGCTCATAGTTCTGTGTGTGTGACGGTCTCGCTCTGTGTGTGACAGTCTCGCTCTGTCCTAGAGAGGCTCCAGTTATGGTTCTCTGATGACCGCTCATGGGAAATATCAAATCTTCGCCAATACCGGACACTTCAAGGTGGAGTATTAAGACTTTCAAGCACCTTTTTTTTCACCTTCTGTACCCCATCTCGGCACCCCCTTACCAGCCTTTTTCATCTTTGCAGGGAAATGTGGTGGCCGTTAAACACGTCAATAGGAAACGCATTGAGCTGACCAGACAAGTTCTGTTTGAGCTTAAACATGTAAGTATGATGTCACACTCTCATGTCCTGCAGCATATTTAGAAGGATTGGGCCTCGTAACGATGGTGGTCTACCCCCCGATGTAGCCTCTGATCACATTCCCTGCTTTACCACGAGATCACCAGGTCTTCTTTTATGGTTGGAAGTCTTCCAGCTGCCATCTTCTGGTGCTGATTGTAGTCTAGCACATGTGTTCTGCTAATAGCAGGCATGGTTCCAATATAACTGTATATATTTCCCGTAGAGAGGATGGTTTATTAATGTTGGCTGAGATTTTCCTGTACAAATAACCTGTCAGGTTTGGAATGTTGGTGTAGATAAGGACTTTCGGAGAACATTGCAGTTTTAAAGTGGAAATGATAGTTTTACAGATTGCGTTCTATGAGGTAAGGTCTCCTGAAAACGATCCTAATCTTCCTAGAAGCAGTAGATGGAAGTGGGCAAAGAGCAAATCTGGTTTCTTTCATTGATGGCGATCTACCAGCTGAAGGTGTAATATTCCATATCTGATAGAAGTCAATATTTTTCCTTGTGTTCCTCAGACATGGTGGCCTACAAGGTGCAAACTTCTTATAGAATTGTTGGTCTTCGTGTGACCTGGAAGAACTAGATTTAGTAGCATATGTGTGGTCTTCTTGTAGAGTTGGTGGTTTCCCAATAACAGATGAGGTCCTATTGTGGATGATTATTATTATTATTATTATTATTATACACATAGCTGCAGAGAATGATTTCATGGGGTGGCTCAGGGACAGTTGTTAGCAGGGCTGGACTGGGACAAAAATTTGGCCCTGGACTTCATCCAGACTGGCCCACTTGGCAGGTCTCTCCCATGGCAGCCGGACAACTCCCGCACCCCCCCCCCCCAGGCCACCCAAGCCCCCTCTCCCCCTTCACTAACCACTATACATTCTACTTTATTAGAGTAGAACGGCTGGTACCGGTACTCTTATAAGCAGTACCAGTGGGGAAGCTAGACATTATTTCACCCGGGCAAAGAATCAGTTTGGTGCCCCCCCTTATGGGACAAGATTAGGCAGAAGTGAGAAACTCCCAGGCCATAGCTGTTGAGTCAGCTATCTGTCCCCTCCCCCCATGCTCCTCTGTCGTCCCCCCTGCTCCTCTGGTCCTCCCCCTGCTTCTCTGTTCCCCCCTGGTGAGCGCTGCGGGGAGGGAGAGGAGGTGAGCGCTGCGGGAAGGGAGAGACAAAGGAACGGAGGGGGCGGCATTCCGCTGTCACTGAAGCCGGCCCACTGAGCCATCAGCCCACCGGGAAACTCCCTGTAGTCCCTGTGGCCAGTCCATCCCTGGTTGTTAGGAGGGTGTGGCTTCCCTGAATAAATGAGTTTTTAGGGATCTCCTAAAGGTAGACAGGGTAGGGGCTGATCGGACATACCGGGACAGGGAGTTCCATAGGATGGGAGAGGCTCTGGAGAAATCCTGAAGGCGAGCATGGGAGGAGGTAACAAGGGAGCAGGAGGTCCTGAGAGGTGCGGAGGGGACAATTTGGGCGATATCAAGATGGAAGGTGGACATTTTTCTATGTGCCCTGCTGTTACATTGGGTGTTTTGTAAACCGTGGCCCAGATTCAAGTAGAATTGCGCGATATTTGCGGGGGAGCAGGGCAACGATTTTGCCCTACGCCCCCGCAAATATTTTGCGCTGCCCTCGATTCACGGAGCAGTAGCTTCATGAATTGCGAGGGCGCGCCGGCAAATTTGCCCGGCGTAAGCGCGCGCAAGTTAAATGATCCCGCCGGGGGCGGTAATCATTTAAATTAGGCGCGCTCCCGCGCCGAGCGTACAGCACATGCTCCGTCGGGAAACTTTCCCGACGTGCATTGCGGCAAATGACGTCGCAAGGACGTCATTTGCTTCTAAGTGAACGTGAATGGCGTCCAGCGCCATTCACGTTTCACTTACGCAAACGCAGTGAAATTCAAATTTCACGGCGCGGGAAGGCCGGCTATACTTTAGCATTGGCTGCCCCTACTATTAGAAGGGGCAGCCTTGCGCTAAAAGTAGCCGTACGGAAACTCCGTACCTGGCTTGCGCGGGGCCCGCGAAAGCTTGTGAATCAGTGGTAGTATGCAATTTGCATACTACACGCTGATCACAATGGGAGCGCCCCCTAGCGGCCCCCGCAAGAATGCAGCCTAAAATCTGCGAGGCATAAGAGCCTTATGCCGCGCAGATTTTAGCCTGCAGTCGGTGTAACGAGGTTCCTGAATCAGGAGCACTCGTTACACCGGAGAAAGTAAGCAATTGCACTGCGTAACCTATGGTTGCGCGGGCGCAAGTGCTTCTTGAATCTGGACCCTTGTCATTTTTATCAAGAGGGGGGGGCTGGTCTTTCTATAGAAATAATAATCTTAGTATTTCTATAGCGCTCTTCTCCCCGGGGACCTAAGTAGGTTTGGGTCCTAGGTCTTAGATCTTAGAAAGAGATCAGCAAGGTCTTCTAGTATTGTTGGAAATATAACAGTAATTTGTAAGGTCGGAGTATAGGTAAAAGTAGCAAATTAAGTCACCTTATATAAATACAGGTCTACTAAAAGAAGGTGTGGAAACTACAAAGATACAAGTCTAACAGAAGTCAGTGGGGTCACCCTATAGAAATACAGACCTCCCATAGGTGGGGATGGTCTTCCTATAGAAATACAGGCTTACCAAAAGTGGGTGTGGTCACCTTATAGAAATACAGGTTTACAAGAAGTGGGTGTCGAAACCCTACAGAGATACAAGTCTACCAGAAGCCAGTGTGGTCACCCTATAGAAATAGAGCCCTACCATAGATGGGGATGATCACCCTATAGAAAGACATGTCTGCCAGAAGTGGGTGTTAACATCCTATTGAAATACAGGCCTACCAGAAGTGGGTGTGGTCACCCTATAGAAAGACATGTCTGCCAGAAGTGGGTGTGGTCATCCTATAGAAATACAGGTCTACCAGAAGTGGGTGTGGTCACCCTATAGAAAGACTGGTCTACCAGAAGTGGGTGTGGTCATCCTATAGAAATACAGGTCTACCAGAAGTGGGTGTGGTCACCCTATAGAAATACAGGTCTACCAGAAGTGGGTGTGGTCGCCTTATAGAAATACAGGTCTACCAAAAGTGGGTGTGGCCGCCCTATAGAAATACAGGTCTACCAAAAGTGGATGTGGTCACCCTATAGAAATACAGGTCTACCAGAAGTAGGTGTGGTCACCTTATAGAAATACAGGTCTACCAGAAGTAGGTGTGGCCACCCTATAGAAATACAGGTCTACCAGAAGTAGGTGTGGTCACCTTATAGAAATACAGGTCTACCAGAAGTAGGTGTGGTCACCTTATAGAAATATAGGTCTACCAGAAGTGGGCGTGGTCACCTTATAGAAATATAGGTCTGGTACCAAACTCGTAAGTTCTGGGAACTGGGACTGTGACCATCTAATGTTCTCCTTGTTCTTCTCCTTCAGATGAGGGACGTTCAGTTCAATCACTTAACCCGTTTCCTGGGGGCTTGTATAGACGCTCCGAACATTTGTATTGTCACCGAGTATTGTCCCAGGGGAAGCCTACAGGTAAAATATTGCTTCTTATTTACATATGGGAGGTGTGGTCTGCCCCATCCGTCTCTGTACCAGAGGAGCTCACACTCTACTGTTCCCCTTCATTGGAGATGTAATCTCTGTCTCCTCTTTGTAGGACATATTGGAGAATGACAGCATCAACCTGGACTGGATGTTCCGGAATTCTCTCATCAATGACATTGTAAAGGTGAGTAGAGTCCCCCCCCCCCCCGTACACCCTACAACAGCCTTTCTCAACCAGGGTTTTGTGGGGTCCCCAGGTTCCTTTAGAGGTCACTAGGGGTTCCATGAGCAAAGCTCCTAGTGCTCCTGACTTTCTCAGAGACTCCCAGTGTAGTCAAACCCCCCTTGTTCCTAGTGACTGTTCACAAGTATCTCCCAGTGTGATATCTATACCCCAGTGTTCCCAATGGGATCTCTGTACCCCCCAGTGTTCCCAGTGTTATCGCTGTACCCCCCAGTGTCTTCCAGTGTTATCTCTGTACCCCCCAGTGTCTTCCAGTGTTATCTCTGTACCCCCCAGTGTCTTCCAGTGTTATCTCTGTACCCCCCAGTGTCTTCCAGTGTTATCGCTGTACCCCCCAGTGTCTTCCAGTGTTATCTCTGTACCCCCCAGTGTCTTCCAGTGTTATCGCTGTACCCCCCAGTGTCTTCCAGTGTTATCTCTGTACCCCCCAGTGTCTTCCAGTGTGATATCTATACCCCAGTGTTCCCAATGGGATCTCTGTACCTCCAGTGTTCCCAGTGTTATCGCTGTACCCTCCAGTGTTCCCAGTGTCTTCCAGTGTAATCGCTGTACCCCCCAGTGTTCCCAGTGTAATCTCTGTCCCCCCAGTGTCTTCCAGTGTTATCTCTGTACCCCAGTGTTCCCAGTGTCATCTCTGTACCCCCAGTGTTCCCAGTGTAATCTCTGTACCCCCAGTGTAATCTCTGTACCCCCAGTGTTCCCAGTGGGATCTCTCTACTCCCAGTGTTCCCAGTGTCACTCTGTGTAATCTCTGTACCCCCCAGTGTTCCCAGTGTCTCTAAGGCCTTGTACTCACGAGCAGACATGTCCGATGAAACCGGTCCGCGGACCGTTTTCATCGGACATGTCTGCCCGGGGACTTCTGTTCGATGGCTGTACACACCATCGAACAGAATTCCGCGCGTAAACAATACGCGGGGCGTGTCCGCGGTGTCGCCGCGTCGATGGCGCGGTGTCGCCGCGACAATGACGTGGCGACGTGGGCGGGCCTGCCTTTTAAATGCTTCCACGCATGCGTCGAAGTCATTCGACGCATGCGAGGGATGGCGGGCGGCCGGACATGTACGGTAGGTCTGTACAGACGACCGTACATGTCGGGCGGACAGGTTTCCAGCGGACTGTTTCAAAGCAAGTCCAGGAAACAGTTGTCCGCTGGAAACCTGTCCGATCCGCCCGAAAATGGTCCGCTCGGGCCTACACACGACCAAACATGTATGCTGATATTTGTCCGCGGACCAGTTTCAGCATACATGTTTGGTCGTGTGTAGGCGCGAGCGGGCCGAATTCCAGCAAACATTTGCCCGCCGGGCCTTTTCCCAGCAGACAAATATTCCTGGACGTGTTTTAAAACCGTCCGCTGGAATCCTGCCCGCTCGGACATGTACGGTCGTCAGTACAGACCTACCGTACATGTCCGAGCGCCCGCCATCCCTCGCATGCGTCGAATGACTTTGACGCATGCGTGGAAGCCTTTAAATGGCAGGCCCGCCCACGTCGCCGCGTCATCGCCGCGTCATCGTCGCGGCAACGACGCGGACACACCCCGCGTATTGTTTACGCGCGGACTTCTGTACGATGGTTAGTACAGCCATCGTACAGAAGCCCTCTGGCAGACATGTACGGTGAAAACGGTCCGACGGACCGGTTTCATCGTACATGTTTGCCCGTGTGTACCGGGCCTAAGTGTAATCTCTGTACCCCCAGTGTTCCCAGTGTAATCTCTGTACCCCCAGTGTTCCCAGTGTAATCTCTGTACCCCCAGTGTTCCCAGTGTAATCTCTGCACCCGCAGTGTGATCTCTCTACTCCCAGTGTTCCCAGTGTGATCTCTCTACTCCCAGTGTTCCCAGTGTCACTCGGTGTAATCTCTGTACCCCCCGGTGTTCCCAGTGTCACTCAGTGTAATCTCTGTACCCCCCAGTGCCTCTCAATGTGATCTCTGTACCCCCAGTGTGCAGGCTGCATGGAGGGTCCACGATCCACAATCATATGTAACAGCCCCATTCATGACAACTTGGATCTGGAGGGCGTGCATGTTTATATAACCAAGTACCTGGAAAAAACAAGACCCCAATGTCCCCCACTGTCTGGTGTGGAGAACTGACCCTCTCATGTCTGTGGGGTCCACAATCAGTCTCTGGTACTTTAAGGAAATCCAACATGTTTCAGAACAAACCTGCCAGGGGCCCCCTTGGTGGGATAATGTCCTTTTATAATCCTTCACTGCCACATATTACCCATATTACCCGTATTATCCACCGTTATTATCCATCTCCAGTCACTACCTCCACATCACCGCCATGTGGAATGGGTGACGGTATTATTAGCAGTGACAGGTGCTCTTGTAAGTAAATAAGACAAGAGAAGGGAGGGTCAGATTCTCAGAGAGGTTCCGGGAGGTATGTGGAGCTCTTCCAGAATTCCAGATATCCGTTCTTCACTCCGTTGTCTGATATTCGGCACCACAGACGGAACAAACATTCTACATGAGCCCTTTCTGTCCCATATGTGGGGGAGGGGTTAGATCATAAACTTACCGCACACTCATTCTTCACACGCGGATTCTTCCGAGAACTCGGTGACCTCAATGCCACAAACACCGACCACAAATTGTCCTCCTGGACGTTCTTCCAGATCCGGCACTTCCTAAATCCGGCTAAAAATAGAATGCTTTTCAGACGACTACTCGCCACATTCCTGAACGGACGCCTCCGAACCCCCACATCTCATTCTGGAACCTTCTCCTTTCTTCCAAGGACCTCCTCTCTTCTTCTTCTTCTAGTTCTTCTTCTTCCAAGGACCTCCTCTCTTCTTCTTCTTCCAAGGACCTCCTCTCTTCTTCTTCTTCTTCTTCTTCTTCTTCTTCTTCTTCTTCGACACAAATGGCAAGATACGCCGGAGAGGGAATTAAACCCCTCCCCCCCTGATAATCCTCAGATAGACCTGACCCATGCTGGAGGTGTCAACGTGATCGAGGTACTTGGTGTAGGGTGACCATATTTCTAAACTACCCTCCCTTCCCAAAAATAAGCTTGTGCTGTAACGAATCACAGCACAGTGATTGGACACAAGAGGGGGGATTAATGATTTCTCCAATCACAAGCAGGGGGCGGGGATTGTGCTCCTCCAGGCATTCCCGGCCAGGACAAGCACTGTCAGTGAGTAAAGCGGTGATGTGGCGGCCTTTTTTGGGGGCATCAGATTGGCCTGGGGGGGTGGGTGGCTGTTTCAGTTTCTTTCCGGGACACTGTATTGTCCTGGAATGAAGGTGCCCGGGACAGACCTGCAAAATGCGAGACAGTCCCAGGCAATCCGGGACACGTGGTCACCCTTACTTGGTGGTCTCTCTCCCAAAGTCTACCTTCTGGAGGGAGGTACCTTCCATCATACCTGACTGTACCCTTTTTTTGAATTTTTATATCCTCTCCCAGCATGCACCAGTGGCCTAAACCTCCTACCGCAGGGGTCGGCAACCTACGGCCCGCCGACGCTAAATTTCCGGCCATTCAGTGCACCAACCCGCAGACATTTTAACCCCTTTATGCCGACCGTACACAAATATGCAACCTCGACTTGAAGGGGTAGTACCGGGGTGATGCCTGCAGGCATCACCCCAGTACCGTTTTTTAGAGTCAACAGTTGGCTTTCTTGGGATGACATCCAATACGGCTAAGAAGCCACTCGGCTGTTGTTCCAAGCAGCAGGATGGGACATCCCTCCTCTCCCGCCGCCTTGTGCAGGCTGGCCGGAGACCCGAACAAAGCCGGGACCGGCTTCGATCGGGTCTCAGATCTAGTAAGTCATGTCACAACATCACTTCCAGTTTACTAAAGCCTTAAAGGTGTCAGATAAAAAAAAGTCAGTATTCAAAACACCCAAACTCTTGGTTGTCCACAGGTGAGGGGGCTGTGCAATGTAAATGGGTCCAGAGGTGCAGGGTCTGTGTAATTTAAAGGGGGCTAGAGGTGCAGGGGCTGTGTGGTGTAAAGGGGTCCAGAGGTGAGGGGGCTGTGTGATGTAAAGGGGGCCAGAGGTGCAGGGGCTGTTAAATGTAAAGGGGGCCAGAGGTGCAGGGGCTGTGTGATGTAAAGGGGGCCAGAGGTGCGGGGGCTGTGTGATGTAAAGGGGGCCAGAGGTGCGAGGGCTATGTAATGTAAAGAGGGTCAGAGGTGCAGGGGCTGTGTAATGTAAAGGGGGTCAGAGGTGCGGGGGCTGTGTAATGTTATCTTCATTAATTAGCAGGTGAATGCGGCCCTCAATGCATTCACATACATTGAATCTGGCCCTTTAGTGGGAAAAGGTTGCTGACCCCTGTCCTACTGGATTGGCTGAAGCAAATATAAATATTCATAACTTGGTTTTATTTGTGAAATCTCATACTATGACATGGCAACAGCGAGAAATCTCAAGCCTAAGCTTAGGGGAAAACCAGATGAAGAACCATATAATCAGTCTGAGCCGACTACAGCCCAGCCCCTGTTTAGGAGACGGGGGCTTCATACCTGGATAAGATGGCAACTGATCAGATTCACCTCCACTTACAAAGCCTCCTCCATGTGACAGACATTCCATTTCTTTGCTACACAGTGACAACCTCAATTATAGGTCAACCCTTCCCTAGTGGGGATCTGGCCCCCTTCGTACAGAGGCCTGGAAGGAGCGACATGCGAGCCCCTCGGACTGGCCATCATTACAGCTCTCCTCCTCCAACCTTCACCCACCCCACTTCCAAGTTCCCCCCACTCTCTAATTCCCTGACCTTCACCTTCCCCTCTTCCAAGTTCCCCCCACTCTCTAATTCCCTGACCTTCACCAACCCCTCTTCCAAGTTCCCCCCACTCTCTAATTCCCTGACCTTCACCTTCCCCTCTTCCAAGTTCCCCCCACTCTCTAATTCCCTGACCTTCACCTTCCCCTCTTCCAAATTCCCCCCACTCTCTAATTCCCTGACCTTCACCAACCCCTCTTCCAAGTTCCCCCCACTCTCTAATTCCCTGACCTTCACCCACCCCACTTCCAAGTTCCCCCAATCTCTAATTCCCTGACCTTCACCTTCCCCTCTTCCAAGTTCCCCCCACTCTCTAATTCCCTGACCTTAACCTTCCCCTCTTCCAGGTTCCCCCCCACTCTCTAATTCCCTGACCTTCACCTTCCCCTCTTCCAAGTTCCCCCCACTCTCTAATTCCCTGACCTTCATCTTCCCCTCTTCCAAGTTCCCCCCACTCTCTAATTCCCTGACCTTCACCTTCCCCTCTTCCAGGTTCCCCCCACTCTCTAATTCCCTGACCTTCACCTTCCCCTCTTCCAAGTTCCCCCCACTCTCCAATTCCCTGACCTTCACCAAACCCTCTTCATCCTCCGACATTACCAAACCCCCTCCTTCCCCATCACCCTACTCCTGTTATAGGCCCCTATGACCACCCAAATAATTTTTCCAGAAGATTCTGTCTATTAGATACGCGTGCTTGGACCAGCTACAGGAGAAGAACCTTCCAGATGTTTAACGTTCTATAAATGTGGATTTATGGTTAAAGGTGGCTAAACAACCTCCACTGGATTACACTTGTGAGACCCAAACCTTTCCTCTTCGTCCCCGGCTCTTTCCACTAGACATGGGCAATTTGTTTAGTTCCAAATACATTTTTTAATGAATCTTGACAAATTCGTTTTTCAATTTTGGAATTTTGAAAATTATAAATTTCAGAAATTTGAAAATTATAAATTTCAGAAATTTGAAAATTATAAATTTCAGAAATTTGAAAATTATACATTTCAGAAATTTGAAAATTATACATTTCAGAAATTTGAAAATTATACATTTCAGAAATTTGAAAATTATAAATTTCAGAAATTTGAAAATTATAAATTTCAGAAATTTAAAAATTAGAAATGTCAGAAATTTGAAAATTAGAAATTAGAAATGTCAGAAATTTGAAAATTAGAAATTTCAGAAATTTGAAAATTAGAAATTTTAGAAATTTGAAAATTTGAAATTTCAGAAATTTCAGAAATGTGAAAATTAGAAATTTCAGAAATTTCAGAAATGTGAAAATTAGAAGTTTCGGAAAATCGAAATTTCGGAAATTCAGAAATTCTAAATTTCGGAAATTGGAATTTTGTAATATTTAAATTTCTGAAATTTGTAAATTCAAAAATTCGAAATTAGGAAATTCAAAATTAAAAAAATTCTAAATTTACAAAAATTCTAAATTTACAAAAATTCTAAATTTAAAAATTAGAAAATTGGAGATTAAAAAATCAGAAATTCGAAAACTCCAAATTCCAAAATTAGAAAACCTGAAAATTTGGAAATTCAAAATTCTGAAATTCAAATTTTAAAATCGGAAATTTGAAAATCTAAAAACTTGGATTTTAGAATTTCTGAATTTTAGAATTTAAAATTTCCGAAATTCCAAATTTTCCAATTTCCGAATTTTCAAATTTCCGAAAAATGCAAAAAAAAAGAATATAACGAAAATGAACGAATTTCTCGGCAGTGCACATGTCTACTTTCCACCCCACACCATGCCCCTTCCTTTCCTTTGTATCACTGTGCAAACTCTAAAATGAATATGTACCTAAATTAATAATAATTAATAATAATAATAAATAAGTACCTAAATATGTATCTAAAACGAATATGTAAAATGAATATGTCGCTATGCACCCCTTCTTGTACACCCCTGGATGTTCTACCAGCTACAGCATCAGATTTTCTGGATGTATCATAACCATGAGATGTTCAGTCCAATCTTGTCATGAATTGTTGTGTTTTATTATTACTGTATAGACAGGTTCTCTTGTTAGACCCCATTGTATCCTTATGATGTGTGATCTGCAGGGTCCTCAGAGGGCTTCCCCTTCCATCAGATGTGCCAGGTTGGTAATGTTCCTCCTTCTGTGTCCCTCAGGGAATGTGTTTCCTGCACCGCAGCATCATCACCACCCACGGGAACCTCAAATCCTCCAACTGTGTGGTGGACAGCCGATTCGTATTGAAGATCACCGACTATGGACTGGCCAGCTTCCGATCCTGCTGTGATGCAGACGATGTCTATGCCTTGTATGCCAGTGGGTGTGAATGTCCACAGTTGTCTCGTATTCCCCCCCCCCACCCCCGTGAGATCTGCTATGTAATGACAGGTCACCCAATCCCAGGCCGGACCTTTCCTGGGACCAGTGCAGCTGAATAACCCCTGTATACGGGTGTACAGACTTTATGGCCAACAGTCTGCGGGCATCTGGTCACCACACGTACTGTATATGGTCTTGGTGGGCATCCCATTTCAAAACCATTCCAATAATATACACTAGAGTTCACCACCATACTGCCCATGGCAATTGATATAAAGCCCCCTCCTCCTTGGCCATTAATATAGCGCTGCCCTCCCCCCATGGCGAGCTGCCCTCCCCCTATGGCCATTAATGTAGAGCTGCCCCCATGGCCATTAATATACACTAGAGTTGACCCCCATGCTGCCCATGGCCATTGATATAAAGCCCCCTCCCCCATGGCCATTAATACAGAGCTGCCCTCCCCCCATGGCCATAAGTATAGAGCTGCCCTCCCCCATGGCCATTAATACAGAGCTGCCCCCCCCCATAGGCATTAATATAGAGCCACCCTCCCCCCATGGCCATTAATATAGAGCCGTCCTTCCCCCATGGTCAATGCTATAGAGCTCCCCCCCATGGCCATTAATATAGAGCCACCCTCCCCATGGCCATTAATATAGAGCTGCCCTCCCCCATGGCCATTGATATAGAGCTGCCCCCCGTGACCATTAATATAAAGCTGCCCTCCCCCCATGGCCATTAATATAGATTGTGATGGGAGTCTCATTGCCCTCTAGGATAATTCTCAGCATGTTGACAGCAATGGGGTCTCATTGCCCCCCCCAGGATAGTGTACAGCATATTAACTGTGATGGGTGTTCCATGCCCCCTCCCCCATGAATGTCCAGCATATTAATTGTGATGGGGTGTCTCGTCCCTCGATATGGTGACCAGAATATAGATTGTGATGGGGGTCTCTCGCCCCCCAGGATGGTATTCACCATATAGATTGTGATGGGGGTCTTTCGCCCCCCAGGATGGTATCCACCATATAGATTGTAATGGGGGTCTTATTTCCCCTCTGTATTTTGTCCAGAATATAGATTGTGATGGGGGTCTTATCTCCCCTCTGTATGTTGTCCAGAATATAGATTGTGATGGGGGTCTCATTGCCCCTCGGTATGTTGTCCAGAATATAGATTGTGATGGGGGTCTCTCGGCCCCCCAGGGTGGTATCCACTATATAGATTGTGATGGGGGTCTTATTGCCCCTCGGTATGTTGTCCAGAATATAGATTGTGATGGGGGTCTCTCGCCCCCCAGGATGGTATTCACCATATAGATTGTGATGGGGGTCTTATTGCCCCTCGGTATGTTGTCCAGAATATAGATTGTGATGGGGGTCTCCTTGTCCTCTGCGATAGCTGTGTGTGTAATGACGGTCTTGTATGACGTAGCTGATTGCAGTTCTTCTTTCTGTACAGAGAAGCTGTGGACGGCTCCGGAGCTCCTGCGAATGAACAGACCCCCTTCTCAGGGCACACAGAAGGGCGATGTCTACAGCTTCGGGATCATACTGCAGGAGATCGCCCTAAGGAACGGGGCCTTCTACATCCAGGGCATGGACCTCAGCCCCAAGGGTAATGACTTCAGGGATTTAATCTCCCTGCTGCTGTTGCCACCGGGAGAGAAGAGGAAGGGCATCTAATAAGGACACAGAGGGCAATAAAAACGCTGACAGAACTTTAATGAAAAAAAGGACCTCGAGGTCCTCTTTTTCACAACGATGATGTTTGGGGATCTCAAACACCTCGGGGTCCTCTTTTTCACAATGATTTCTGGGGATCCCAAACACCTCGAGGTCCTCTTTTTCACAATGATTTCTGGGGATCCCAAACACCTCGAGGTCCTCTTTTTCACAATGATGTTTGGGGATCTCAAACACCTCAAGGTCCTCTTCTTCACAATGATGTTTGGGGATCCCAAACACCTAGAGGTCCTCTTTTTCACAATGATGTTTGGGGATCCCAAACACCTCGAGGTCCTCTTTTTCACAATGACGTTTGGGGATCTCAAACACCTCGAGGTCCTCTTTTTCACAATGATGATGTTTGGGGATCTCAAACACCTCGAGGTCCTCTTTTTCACAATGATTTTTGGGGATCCCAAACACCTCGAGGTCCTCTTTTTCACAATGATGATGTTTGGGGATCTCAAACACCTCGAGGTCCTCTTTTTCACAATGATTTTTGGGAAAATCAAACACCTCGAGGTCCTCTTTTTCACAATGATGTTTGGGGATCCCAAACACCTCGAGGTCCTCTTTTTCACAATGATTTTTGGGGATCCCAAACACCTCAAGGTCCTCTTTTTCACAATGTTGTTTGCGGATCCCAAACACCTCGAGGTCCTCTTCTTCACAATGATGTTTGGGGGTCTCAAACACCTCGAGGTCCTCTTTTTCACAATGATGATGTTTGGGGATCCCAAACACCTCGAGGTCCTCTTTTTCACAATGATGTTTGCGGATCCCAAACACCTCGAGGTCCTCTTTTTCACAATGATGTTTGCGGATCCCAAACACCTCGAGGTCCTCTTTTTCACAATGATTTTTGGGGATCTCAAACACCTCGAGGTCCTCTTTTTCACAATGATGATGTTTGGGGATCTCAAACACCTCGAGGTCCTCTTTTTCTCAATGATGTTTGGGCATCTCAAACACCTCGAGGCCCTCTTTTTCTCAATGATGTTTTGGGATCTCAAACACCTCAAGGTCTCTTTTTCACAATGATGTTTGGGGATCCCAAACACCTCGAGGTCCTCTTTTTCACAATGATGTTTGGGGATCTCAAACACCTCGAGGTCCTCTTCTTCACAATGATGTTTGGGGATCCCAAACACCTCGAGGTCCCCTTTTTACAATGACTGTTTAAAGCTGTTTGGAATCCACGGGTTTCATATAATCTGTCATCCCATTCTCCAGAGATTGTCCAGAAGGTCCGCAATGGCCAGCGCCCATTCTTTCGGCCCACGGTGGACACTAGCTGTCACAGCGAGGAGTTAGGTATCCTTATGGACCGATGTTGGGCGGAGGAGCCCCTGGACCGTCCAGACTTTAACCAGATTAAGATGTACATCTGCAAGTTCAACAAGTGAGCAACTGTGGGGAGGGGTGATGTCTTATATCTTGGGGAGGGGTAATTTCCTGCATGGTTGGGAGGAGTAATGTCCTGTATGGTTGGGAGGGGTAATGTCCTGCATGGTGGGGAGAGGTAAAGTCCTGCAAGGTTGGGAGGGGTGATGTCCTGCATAGTTGGGAGGGGTGGTACCCTACATCCTGGGGAGGGGTGGTGCCCTACATCCTGGGGAGGGGTGGTGCCCTACATCCTGGGGAGGGGTGGTACCCTACATCCTGGGGAGGGGTGGTGCCCTACATCCTGGAGAGGGGTGGTACCCTACATCCTGGGGAGGGGTGGTGCCCTACATCCTGGGGAGGGGGCAATACCCAAGGGGGTGGGGTATGCTACATGCCTAGCTTGGAGGGGGTATGCCATATCCTGGTTGAACAGGGAATGTCCTACATCCTGGAGAGGGAATGGAGATGTCTACATCCAGAGGAGGGGGGTATATACTTAATCCCAGGAATGGGGGGGATACCTTACATCCTGGTAGGAGGGGTATATCTTATATTGAGGGGAGGGGGAATTATCTGACGCTGTGTGTTTTGCAGGGAGTGGACAACCAGCATCCTGGATAACTTGCTGTCCCGTATGGAGCAATACGCCAACAATCTGGAGAAGTTGGTGGAGGAGAGGACACAGGCCTACCTGGAGGAGAAGCGTAAAGCCGAAAACCTGCTCTACCAGATCCTGCCACAGTAAGTGTCAATACTCCACCGACAATACAAATACTGCCTTGTACCACACAATACTGTTCCATGCCACATAATGCAAATACTGTATGGGCGGAGGTTTCAGTATGTCAGTTGTGTAAAGGGGAGGGGTCAGTATGACAGTTGTGTAAAGGCGAGGGGTCAGTATGAAAGTTGTATCAGGGGGAGGTGTCAGTATGAAAGTTGTATCAGGGGAACGGGTCAGTATGACAGTTGTGTCAAGGGGAGGGGTCAGTATGGCAGTTGTATGGGGGCAGGGTCAGTAAGGCAGTTGTGTCAAGGGGAGGGGTCAGTATGGCAGTTGTATGGGGGCGGGTCAGTATGTCAGTTGTATCAGGGGGAGGTGTCAGTATGTCAGTTGTATCAGGGGAAGGGGTCGGTATGACAGTTGTGTCAATGGGAGGGGTCAGTATGGCAGCTGTATGGGGAAGGGGTCAGTATGGCAGTGGTATCAGGAGGAGGGGTCGGTATGTCAGTTGTATCGGGGAGGTGTCAGTATGACAGTGGTATCAGGGGGAGTGGTCAGTATGTCAGTTGTATGGGGGAGGAGTCAGTATGACAGTGGTATCAGGGGGATTGGTCAGTATGTCAGTTGTATGGGGGAGGAGTCAGTATGGCAGTTGTGTCAGATGGAGGGGGTCAGTATGACAGTGGTATCAGGGGGAGTGGTCAGTATGTCAGTTGTATGGGGGAGGAGTCTGTATGGCAGTTGTGTCAGGGGGAGGTGTCAGTATGACAGTGGTATTAGGGGGAGTGGTCAGTATGTCAGTTGTATGGGGGAGGAGTCAGTATGGCAGTTGTGTCAGGGGTAGGGGTCAGTATGACAGTGGTATCAGGGGGAGTGGTCAGTATGTCAGTTGTATGGGGGAGGAGTCAGTATGGCAGTTGTGTCAGGGGTAGGGGTCAGTGTCTCTGTATACAGGTGATGGTCCCGGTATATGTATATCATACACATGACGTGATCTGTTATTCTGTACTCAGCTCGGTGGCGGAGCAGTTGAAGAGAGGAGAGACGGTCCAGGCTGAGGCCTTTGATAGCGTCACCATTTATTTCAGTGACATTGTGGGGTTCACCTCCATGTCTGCAGAGAGCACCCCAATGCAGGTAGGTCATACTTCATATACTATGCACAGTGTGTATACCAGGCGGAGAGATCAGACTAAACGGTGAGCTGGACAGAAGGCGCACAATCCACACCGGGGGAATCTGGGTTCAAGGCTGACCGTCCAACCACCTGATAGTATCCCGCCTGTGAGCACACATCCAAATATTCAAACCCGCCTTTCTTATATAACCGCCCGGTGGGTGCCCCCCCCCCCCCATAGGTGTCATATCTGAACATAAAATACCTAAAATGACAGAAATCCATCCATTCCCTTTTCTCGTTGTATTTTGGTGAAATGAAATCTTCCCTATTATTATGTACAGGCTCTGGAGAGGAAAGTTGTTGAATGCTCCTGTGTGACCCCCAAATCTCACCCCCCCCCCAGGTACGTTCCTTGTCCCCCGAAGTCCTAATTCCGTCCTTTCTCCTCACAGGTGGTGACGTTACTCAATGACCTCTACACCTGCTTTGATGCCATAATAGACAACTTTGACGTTTACAAGGTAAGAACCTCGCACAGGGCGGTGTGTGGAGCTGGGCCGGCACGGCCGTCTGGCTATTGTGGAATTTTCCTAAAGGGCTCCTGCAGATAATAATCATTGATCCTGGTGAGGTGGGAAGTCCTAGAATCTGCTCAGTGTGACCCACAATAATGGGCGGTTCCAATAATGATGGTTCACCCGACACATGACCTTACATCAGAGATCAGTACAGGTGTATTATACAGAGATCAGTACAGGTGTAGTATACAGAGATCAGTACAGGTGTATTATACAGAGATCAGTACAGGTGTATTATACAGAGAGATCAGTACAAGTGTATTATACAGAGATCAGTACAGGTGTATTATACAGAGAGATCAGTACAGGTGTAATATACAGAGAGATCAGTACAGGTGTATTATACAGAGATCAGTACAGGTGTATTATACAGAGAGATCAGTACAGGTGTATTATACAGAGATCAGTACAGGTGTATTATACAGAGATCAGTACAGGTGTATTATACAGAGGGATAAGTACAGGTGTATTATACAGAGAGATCAGTACAGGTGTATTATACAGAGAGATCAGTACAGGTGTATTATACAGAGATCAGTACAGGTGTATTATACAGAGAGATCAGTACAGGTGTATTATACAGAGAGATCAGTACAGGTGTATTATACAGAGATCAGTACAGGTGTATTATACAGAGAGATCAGTACAGGTGTATTATACAGAGATCAGTACAGGTGTATTATACAGAGATCAGTACAGGTGTATTATACAGAGGGATAAGTACAGGTGTATTATACAGAGAGATCAGTACAGGTGTATTATACAGAGAGATCAGTACAGGTGTATTATACAGAGATCAGTACAGGTGTATTATACAGAGAGATCAGTACAGGTGTATTATACAGAGATCAGTACAGGTGTATTATACAGAGAGATCAGTACAGGTGTAATATACAGAGAGATCAGTACAGGTGTATTATACAGAGATCAGTACAGGTGTATTATACAGAGATCAGTACAGGTGTATTATACAGAGGGATAAGTACAGGTGTATTATACAGAGAGGTCAGTACAGGTGTATTATACAGAGATCAGTACAGATGTATTATACAGAGATCAGTACAGGTGTATTATACAGAGAGATCAGTACAGGTGTATTATACAGAGATCAGTACAGGTGTATTATACAGAGAGATCAGTACAGGTGTATTATACAGAGAGATCAGTACAGGTGTATTATACAGAGAGATCAGTACAGGTGTATTATACAGAGATCAGTACAGGTGTATTATACAGAGAGATCAGTACAGGTGTATTATACAGAGATCAGTACAGGTGTATTATACAGAGAGATCAGTACAGGTGTATTATACAGAGATCAGTACAGATGTATTATACAGAGATCAATACAGGTGTATTATACAGAGATCAGTACAGGTGTATTATACAGAGATCAGTACAGGTGTATTATACAGAGATCAGTACAGGTGTATTATACAGAGATCAGTACAGGTGTATTATACAGAGAGATCAGTACAGGTGTATTATACAGAGAGATCAGTACAGGTGTATTATACAGAGAGATCAGTACAGGTGTATTATACAGAGAGATCAGTACAGGTGTATTATACAGAGAGATCAGTACAGGTGTATTATACAGAGATCAGTACAGGTGTATTATACAGGGATCAGTACAGGTGTATTATACAGAGAGATCAGTACAGGTGTATTATACAGAGATCAGTACAGGTGTATTATACAGAGAGATCAGTACAGGTGTATTATACAGAGATCAGTACAGGTGTATTATACAGAGAGATCAGTACAGGTGTATTATACAGAGATCAGTACAGGTGTATTATACAGAGAGATCAATACAGGTGTATTATACAGAGAGATCAGTACAGGTGTATTATACAGAGAGATCAATACAGGTGTATTATATAGAGAGATCAGTACAGGTGTATTATACAGAGAGATTAGTACAGGTGTATTATACAGAGAGATCAGTACAGGTGTATTATACAGAGATCAGTACAGGTGTATTATACAGAGAGGTCAGTACAGGTGTATTATACAGAGAGATCAGTACAGGTGTATTATACAGAGATCAGTACAGGTGTATTATACAGAGAGATCAGTACAGGTGTATTATACAGAGAGATCAGTACAGGTGTATTATACAGAGATCAGTACAGGTGTATTATACAGAGAGGTCAGTACAGGTGTATTATACAGAGAGATCAGTACAGGTGTATTAAACAGAGATCAGTACAGGTGTATTATACAGAGAGATCAGTACAGGTGTATTATACAGAGATCAGTACAGGTGTATTATACAGAGAGATCAGTACAGGTGTATTATACAGAGATCAGTACAGGTGTATTATACAGAGATCAGTACAGGTGTATTATACAGAGATCAGTACAGGTGTATTATACAGAGATCAGTACAGGTGTATTATACAGAGATCAGTACAGGTGTATTATACAGGGATAAGTACAGGTGTTATATACAGGGATAAGTACAGGTGTATTATACATAGATCAGTACAGGTGTATTATACAGAGGGATCAGTACAGGTGTATTATACAGAGAGGTCAGTACAGGTGTATTATACAGAGATCAGTACAGGTGTATTATACAGAGAGGTCAGTACAGGTGTAATATACAGAGATCAGTACAGGTGTATTATACAGAGATCAGTACAGGTGTAGTATACAGAGATCAGTACAGGTGTAGTATACAGAGATCAATACAGGTGTATTATACAGAGATCAGTACAGGTGTATTATACAGAGATCAGTACAGGTGTAGTATACAGAGATCAGTACAGGTGTATTATACAGAGAGATCAGTACAGGTGTATTATACAGAGATCAGTACAGGTGTATTATACATAGATCAGTACAGGTTTATTATACAGAGATCAGTACAGGTGTATTATACAGAGAGATCAGTACAGGTGTATTATACAGAGATCAGTACAGGTGTATTATACAGAGAGATCAGTACAGGTGTATTATACAGAGAGATCAGTACAGGTGTATTATACAGAGATCAGTACAGGTGTATTATACAGAGAGATCAGTACAGGTGTAGTATACAGAGAGATCAGTACAGGTGTAGTATACAGAGATCAGTACAGGTGTATTATACAGAGAGATCAGTACAGGTGTATTATACAGAGATCAGTACAGGTGTATTATACAGAGAGATCAGTACAGGTGTATTATACAGAGATCAGTACAGGTGTATTATACAGAGATCAGTACAGGTGTATTATACAGAGAGATCAGTACAGGTGTATTATACAGAGATCAGTACAGGTGTATTATACAGAGATCAGTACAGGTGTATTATACAGAGATCAGTACAGGTGTATTATACAGAGATCAGTACAGGTGTATTATACAGAGAGATCAGTACAGGTGTATTATACAGAGAGATCAGTACAGGTGTATTATACAGAGATCAGTACAGGTGTAATATACAGAGATCAGTACAGGTGTATTATACAGAGAGATCAGTACAGGTGTATTATACAGAGATCAGTACAGGTGTATTATACAGAGAGATCAGTACAGGTGTATTATACATAGATCAGTACAGGTTTATTATACAGAGATCAGTACAGGTGTATTATACAGAGAGATCAGTACAGGTGTAGTATACAGAGGGATCAGTACAGGTGTATTATACAGAGATCAGTACAGGTGTATTATACAGAGAGATCAGTACAGGTGTAATATACAGAGAGATCAGTACAGGTGTATTATACAGAGAGATCAGTACAGGTGTAGTATACAGAGAGATCAGTACAGGTGTATTATACAGAGATCAGTACAGGTGTATTATACAGAGAGGTCAGTACAGGTGTATTATACAGAGAGATCAGTACAGGTGTATTATACAGAGATCAGTACAGGTGTAGTATACAGAGAGATCAGTACAGGTGTAGTATACAGAGATCAGTACAGGTGTATTATACAGAGATCAGTACAGGTGTATTATACAGAGATCAGTACAGGTGTATTATACAGAGAGATCAGTACAGGTGTATTATACAGGGATCAGTACAGGTGTATTATACAGAGAGATCAGTACAGGTGTATTATACAGAGATCAGTACAGGTGTATTATACAGAGAGATCAGTACAGGTGTATTATACAGAGAGATCAGTACAGGTGTATTATACAGAGGGATAAGTACAGGTGTATTATACAGAGAGATCAGTACAGGTGTATTATACAGAGATCAGTACAGGTGTATTATACAGAGATCAGTACAGGTGTATTATACAGATAGGTCAGTACAGGTGTATTATACAGAGAGATCAGTACAGGTGTATTATACAGAGATCAGTACAGGTGTATTATACAGAGAGATCAGTACAGGTGTATTATACAGAGAGATCAGTACAGGTGTAGTATACAGAGAGATCAGTACAGGTGTAGTATACAGAGAGATCAGTACAGGTGTATTATACAGAGATCAGTACAGGTGTATTATACAGAGATCAGTACAGGTGTATTATACAGGGATAAGTACAGGTGTATTATACAGAGATCAGTACAGGTGTATTATACAGAGAGATCAGTACAGGTGTATTATACAGAGAGATCAGTACAGGTGTATTATACAGAGATTAGTACAGGTGTATTATACAGAGAGATCAGTACAGGTGTATTATACAGAGAGATCAGTACAGGTGTATTATACAGAGATCAGTACAGGTGTATTATACAGAGATCAGTACAGGTGTATTATACAGAGATCAGTACAGGTGTATTATACAGAGATCAGTACAGGTGTATTATACAGAGGGATAAGTACAGGTGTATTATACAGAGAGGTCAGTACAGGTGTATTATACAGAGATCAGTACAGATGTATTATACAGAGATCAGTACAGGTGTATTATACAGAGAGATCAGTACAGGTGTATTATACAGAGATCAGTACAGGTGTATTATACAGAGATCAGTACAGGTGTATTATACAGAGATCAGTACAGGTGTATTATACAGAGAGATCAGTACAGGTGTAGTATACAGAGATCAGTACAGGTGTATTATACAGAGATCAGTACAGGTGTATTATACAGAGAGATCAATACAGGTGTATTATACAGAGAGATCAGTACAGGTGTATTATACAGAGAGATCAGTACAGGTGTATTATACAGAGAGATCAGTACAGGTGTATTATACAGAGAGATCAGTACAGGTGTATTATACAGAGATCAGTACAGGTGTATTATACAGGGATCAGTACAGGTGTATTATACAGAGAGATCAATACAGGTGTATTATACAGAGAGATCAGTACAGGTGTATTATACAGAGAGATCAGTACAGGTGTATTATACAGAGAGATCAGTACAGGTGTATTATACAGAGATCAGTACAGGTGTATTATACAGGGATCAGTACAGGTGTATTATACAGAGAGATCAGTACAGGTGTATTATACAGAGATCAGTACAGGTGTATTATACAGAGAGATCAATACAGGTGTATTATACAGAGAGATCAGTACAGGTGTATTATACAGAGAGATCAGTACAGGTGTATTATACAGAGAGATCAGTACAGGTGTATTATACAGAGATCAGTACAGGTGTATTATACAGAGATCAGTACAGGTGTATTATACAGAGATCAGTACAGGTGTATTATACAGAGAGATCAGTACAGGTGTATTATACAGAGATCAGTACAGGTGTATTATACAGAGATCAGTACAGGTGTATTATACAGAGAGATCAGTACAGGTGTATTATACAGAGATCAGTACAGGTGTATTATACAGAGATCAGTACAGGTGTATTATACAGAGAGATCAGTACAGGTTTATTATACAGAGATCAGTACAGGTGTATTATACAGAGATTAGTACAGGTGTATTATACAGAGATCAGTACAGGTGTATTATACAGAGAGATCAGTACAGGTGTATTATACAGAGAGATCAGTACAGGTGTATTATACAGAGAGATCAGTACAGGTGTAATATACAGAGATCAGTACAGGTGTATTATACAGGGATCAGTACAGGTGTAATATACAGAGATCAGTACAGGTGTATTATACAGAGATCAGTACAGGTGTATTATACAGAGAGATCAGTACAGGTGTATTATACAGAGAGATCAGTACAGGTGTAATATACAGAGATCAGTACAGGTGTATTA
Organism: Rana temporaria; assembly: GCF_905171775.1. Taxonomy (NCBI): domain Eukaryota; kingdom Metazoa; phylum Chordata; class Amphibia; order Anura; family Ranidae; genus Rana; species Rana temporaria. Next base: position 43,789 of record NW_024404521.1, on the reverse strand, counting down.
TACAGAGAGATCAGTACAGGTGTATTATACAGAGAGATCAGTACAGGTGTATTATACAGGGATCAGTACAGGTGTATTATACAGAGATCAGTACAGGTGTATTATACAGAGAGATCAGTACAGGTGTATTATACAGAGAGATCAGTACAGGTGTATTATACAGGGATCAGTACAGGTGTATTATACAGAGAGATCAGTACAGATGGTATATACAGGGATAAGTACAGATGTTATATACAGGGATCAGTACAGGTGTATTATACAGGGATCAGTACAGGTGTATTATACAGAGAGATCAGTACAGATGGTATATACAGGGATAAGTACAGATGTTATATACAGAGAGATCAGTACAGGTGTATTATACAGAGAGATCAGTACAGGTGTAATATACAGAGAGATCAGTACAGGTGTATTATACAGGGATAAGTACAGGTGTATTATACAGGGATCAGTACAGGTGTATTATACAGAGATAAGGGATCAGTACAGGTGTATTATACAGGTATGAGGGATCAGTGCAGGTGTATTATACAGGGATACGGGATCAGTACAGGTGTAATATACAGAGATAAGGGATCAGTACAGGTGTATTATACAGGGATCAGTACAGGTGTATTATACAGAGATAAGGGATCAGTACAGGTGTAATATACAGGTATGAGGGATCAGTACAGGTGTAATATACAGGGATACGGGATCAGTACAGGTGTAATATACAGAGATATAGTAACCTCCTCGGAAGACACGCCCACCTCAGGTGTCTGCTCTCTCTGCAGGTGGAGACCATCGGAGACGCCTATATGGTGGTGTCGGGGTTACCGGTACGGAACGGGAAATTACACGCACGAGAAATTGCTAGAATGTCGCTCGCACTTCTGGACACTGTAAGAACATTCAAAATCCGTCACAGACCGAGCACACAGCTCCGCCTCCGAATAGGAATACACACAGGTATACCCATCCCCCTTCCATGTACATTCAATGCTCATTGTATATTCCTCTTCTTTGCAAATAATACCGATCAGGTGGGTGTATTATACAGAGAGATCAGTACAGGTGTATTATACAGGTATACAGGGATCAGTACAGGTGTATTATACAGAGATCAGTACAGGTGTATTATACAGGTATACAGGGATCAGTACAGGTGTATTATACAGGTATACAGGGATCAGTACAGGTGTATTATACAGAGATCAGTACAGGTGTATTATACAGGTATACAGGGATCAGTACAGGTGTATTATACAGAGATCAGTACAGGTGTATTATACAGGTATACAGGGATCAGTACAGGTGTATTATACAGGTATACAGGGATCAGTACAGGTGTAGTATACAGGTTTATTTACAGGTGTATTATACAGGTATCAGTACAGGTGTAATATACAGAGATCAGTACAGGTGTATTATACAGGTATCAGTACAGGTGTAATATACAGAGATCAGTACAGGTGTATTATACAGGTATCAGCACAGGTCTAATATACAGAGATCACTACAGGTGTATTATACAGGTATCAGTACAGGTGTAATATACAGGTAAACTGGGATCAGTACAGGTGTAATATACAGAGATCTGTACAGCAGTATTGTACAGGTGTTTTATGGAGGTTTACAGGTATCAGTACAGTTGTAATATAGAGGGATCAGTACAGGTGTAATATACAGATACTGTATAAAGGGATCAGTACAGTTGTAATATACTTGTATACAGGGATCAGTACAGGTGTATTATACAGAGATCAGTACAGGTGTATTATACAGAGATCAGTACAGGTGTATTATACAGAGATCAGTACAGGTGTATTATACAGAGATCAGTACAGGTGTATTATACAGAGATCAGTACAGGTGTATTATACAAAGATCAGTACAGGTGTAATATACAGGTATCAGTACAGGTGTAATATATAGGTATAGACGGATCAGTACAGGTGTATTATACAGAGATCAGTACAGCAGTATTGTACAGGTGTTTTTATGGAGGTTTACAGGTATCAGTATAGGTGTATTATACAGGTATCAGTACAGGTGTAATATACAGGGATCAGTACAGGTGTAATATACAGGGTTAGTACAGGTGTAGTATATAGGTATCAGTACAGGTGTATTATACGGGTATACAGGGTTAGTACAGGTGTATTATACAGGGATCGGTACAGGTGTTATATACAGGTATACAGGGATCGGTACAGGTGTTATATACAGGTATACAGGGATCGGTACAGGTGTAGTATATAGGTATCAGTACAGGTGTATTATACAGAGATCAGTACAGGTGTTATATACAGGTATACAGGGTTAGTACAGGTGTATTATACAGGGATCAGTACAGGTGTTATATACAGGTATACAGGGTTAGTACAAGTGTAGTATATAGGTATCAGTACAGGTGTATTATACAGAGATAAGGGATCAGTACAGGTGTCATATACAGGGATCAGTACAGGTGTATTATATGGGTATACAGTGTTAGTACAGGTGTAGTATATAGGTATCAGTACAGGTGTATTATACATGTATATTTTTCCTCCCGTGTCCTCGTTGTCTTCCGGAGGAACCTCAGGAGATGGAGGTCAGGGGTCAGTCCAGGTGTACTATACAGGTATACTTGTTCCTCCCGTGTCCTTGTAGTCACCATGAGGAATCTCTGGAGACGGGGCTCGGGGTCTGTACAGGATTTGGTCTTTCAGCCTCAGGGGGGTTAAGTGAAATCTTCTCCGATCGGATTTTCTTATGGATAAAACTCCTTTTTAGGAGATTCTCGGTCCCGAGTCTCCGGTGTCACACACTCCTTATGAGGAGATTTACAGAAAACAGACCCCGGCTCTGCCGACATGAGGAGGAGTATGTAACGGACATGACACAGATTTTCCACACATTCCTTCCAGAAGAAATAGAGCTTTTATCTCCTACAACCAGAACCCAACCCATTATCTCCTACAACCAGAACCCAACCCATCATCTCCTACAACCAGAACCCAACCCATCATCTCCTACAACCAGAACCCAACCCATCATCATCTCCTACAACCAGAACCCGACCCATCATCTCCTACAACCAGAACCCAACCCATCATCTCCTACAACCAGAACCCGACCCATCATCATCTCCTACAACCAGAACCCGACCCATTATCATCTCCTACAACCAGAACCCGACCCATCATCTCCTACAACCAGAACCCGACCCATCATCTCCTACAACCAGAACCCAACCCATCATCTCCTACAACCAGAACCCAACCCATCATCATCTCCTACAACCAGAACCCGACCCATCATCTCCTACAACCAGAACCCAACCCATCATCTCCTACAACCAGAACCCAACCCATCATCTCCTACAACCAGAACCCAACCCATCATCATCTCCTACAACCAGAACCCGACCCATCATCTCCTACAACCAGAACCCAACCCATCATCTCCTACAACCAGAACCCGACCCATCATCATCTCCTACAACCAGAACCCGACCCATTATCATCTCCTACAACCAGAACCCGACCCATCATCTCCTACAACCAGAACCCGACCCATCATCTCCTACAACCAGAACCCGACCCATCATCTCCTACAACCAGAACCCGACCCATCATCATCTACTACAACCAGAACCCAACCCATCATCTCCTACAACCAGAACCCAACCCATCATCTCCTACAACCAGAACCCAACCCATCATCTCCTACAACCAGCACCCAACCCATCATCATCTACTACAACCAGAACCCAACCTATCATCTCCTACAACCAGAACCCAACCCATCATCTCTTACAACCAGAACCCAACCCATCACCATCTCCTACAACCAGATCCCAACCCATCATCATCTCCTACAACCAGCACCCAACCCATCATCATCTCCTACAACCAGAACCCAACCCATCATCATCTCCTACAACCAGCACCCAACCCATCATCATCTCCTACAACCAGCACCCAACCCATCATCATCTCCTACAACCAGCACCCAACCCATCATCTCCTACAACCAGAACCCAACCCATCATCTCCTACAACCAGAACCCAACCCATCATCTTCTACAACCAGAGCCCGACCCATCATCTCCTACAACCAGAACCCAACCCATCATCATCTCCTACAACCAGCACCCAACCCATCATCATCTCCTACAACCAGCACCCGACCCATCATCATCTCCTACAACCAGCACCCAACCCATCATCTCCTACAACCAGAACCCAACCCATCATCTCCTACAACCAGAACCCGACCCATCATCTCCTACAACCAGCACCCAACCCATCATCTCCTACAACCAGCACCCAACCCATAATCTCCTATAACCAGCACCCAACCCATCATCATCTCCTACAACCAGCACCCGACCCATCATCATCTCCTACAACCAGAACCCGACCCATCATCTCCTACAACCAGCACCCAATTCATCATCATCTCCTACAACCAGCACCCAACCCATCATCTCCTACAACCAGCACCCAACCCATCATCTCCTACAACCAGAACCCGACCCATCATCATCTCCTACAACCAGCACCCAACCCATCATCTCCTACAACCAGAACCCAACCCATCATCATCTCCTACAACCAGCACCCAACCCATCATCATCTCCTACAACCAGCACCCAACCCATCATCATCTCCTACAACCAGCACCCAACCCATCATCATCTCCTACAACCAGCACCCAACCCATCATCTCCTAAAACCAGAACCCAACCCATCATCTCCTACAACCAGAACCCAACCCATCATCATCTACTACAACCAGAACCCAACCCATCATCTCCTACAAACAGCACCCAACCCATCATCTCCTACAACCAGAACCCAACCCATCATCATCTCCTACAACCAGAACCCAACCCATCATCTCCTACAACCAGAACCCGACCCATTATCATCTCCTACAACCAGCACTCAACCCATCATCGTCTCCTACAACCAGCCCCCAACCTATCATCTCCTACAATCAGAACCCAACCCATCATCATCTTCTACAACCAGAACCCGACCCATTATCATCTCCTACAACCAGCACCCGACCCATCATCATCTCCTACAACCAGCACCCAACCCATCATCTCCTACAACCAGCACCCAACCCATCATCTCCTACAACCAGCACCCAACCCATCATCTCCTACAACCAGAACCCGAACCATCATCATCTCCTACAACCAGCACCCAACCCATTATAATCTCCTACAACCAGCACCCAACCCATTCCTACAACCAGCGCCCAACCCATTATCATCTCCTACAACCAGCACCCAACCCATCATCTCCTACAACCAGCATCCAACCCATTATCATCTCCTACAACCAGCACCCAACCCATCATCATCTCCTACAACCAGCACCCAACCCATCATCTCCTACAACCAGCACCCAACCCATCATCTCCTACAACCAGCACCCAACCCATCATCATCTCCTACAACCAGAACCCAACCCATCATCATCTCCTACAACCAGAACCTAATCCATTATCTCCTACAACCAGAACCCAACACATCATCTCCTACAACCAGCTAGGTACAGGAGCAGCCAATACATTATCATTCCCTACAACAAGGACCCAACCCATTATAATGTCCTACAACCAGCTAGGTACAAGAGCACCCAATCCATTATTTTCTCCTACAACCAGATAGATACAGGAGCACCCAACCGAATATTATCTCATACAGCCAGCTAGGTACAGGAGCACCCAACCCAATATAATCTCCTACAACAAGGACCCAACCCAATATCATCTCCTACAACCAGCTAGGTGCGGCAGCAGCCAATCCATTATTATCCCCTACAACCAGCTAGCATTGGAGGAATAGCTAATGGTAGGGGGAGAAGTTTCGGGAGGAATATCTAATGATAGGAGGAGTTTTGGAGGAATATCTAATGATATGAGGAGCCGATTTAGAGGAAAATCTAATGACAGGGGGAGAAGTTTCGGGAGGAATATTTATTGATATGAGGAGAAGTTTCGGGAGTAATATTTAGTGATGCGATGAGAAGTTTCGGGAGGAATATCTAATGATAGGAGAAGGAGTTTTGGAGGAATATCTAATGATAGGAGGAGGAGTTTTGGAGGAATATCTAATGATAGGAGGAGAAGTTTCAGGAGGAATATTTATTGATATGAGGAGAAGTTTCGGGAGGAATATTTAGTGATATGAGAAGTTTCGGGAGGAATATCTAATGATAGGAGGAGAAGTTTCGGGAGGAACATTTATTGATACGATGAGAAGTTTCGGGAGGAATATTTAGTGATATGATGAGAAGATTCGTGAGGAATATTTAGTGATACAATAAGAAGTTTCGGAGGAATATTTAGTGATAAAATTAGAAGTTTCGGAGGAATATTTTGTGATACAATGAGAAGTTTTCGGGAGGAATATCTAATAATGGGAGGAGAAGTTTCAGGAGGAATATTTAGTGATATGATGAGAAGTTTCGGGAGGAAAATCTAATGATAGGATGAAAAGTTTTGGTAGGAATGTTCCGTATTTGGAGATGGTTTGGTTGAGTGTTTCAGGAGAAATTGTTCCGTGTTTGGAGATGGTTTGGTGGAGTGTTTCGGAAGGAATTGTTCCGTGTTTGGTGGAGTGTTTCGGGAGGAATTGTTCCGTGTTTGGAGATGGTTTGGTGGAGTGTTTCGGGAGGGATTGTTCCGTGTTTGGAGATGGTTTGGTGGAGTGTTTCGGGAAGAATTGTTCCGTGTTTGGAGATGGTTTGGTGGAGTGTTTTGGGAGGGATTGTTACGTGTTTGGAGATGGTTTGGTGGAGTGTTTTGGGAAGAATTGTTCCGTGTTTGGAGATGGTTTGGTGGAGTGTTTCAGGAGGGATTGTTCCGTGTTTGGAGATGGTTTGGTGGAGTGTTTTGGGAGGGATTGTTCCGTGTTTGGAGATGGTTTGGTGGAGTGTTTTGGGAGGGATTGTTCCGTGTTTGGAGATGGTTTGGTGGAGTGTTTCGGGAAGAATTGTTCCGTGTTTGGAGATGGTTTGGTGGAGTGTTTTGGGAGGGATTGTTCCGTGTTTGGAGATGGTTTGGTGGAGTGTTTCGGGAGGGATTGTTCCGTGTTTGGAGATGGTTTGGTGGAGTGTTTTGGGAGGGATTGTTCCGTGTTTGGAGATGGTTTGGTGGAGTGTTTTGGGAGGAATTGTTACGTGTTTGGAGATGGTTTGGTGGAGTGTTTTGGGAAGAATTGTTATGTGTTTGGAGATGGTTTGGTGGAGTGTTTTGGGAGGGATTGTTCCGTGTTTGGAGATGGTTTGGTGGTGTTTCGTGAAGAATTGTTCCGTGTTTGGAGATGGTTTGGTGGAGTGTTTTGGGAGGAATTGTTCCGTGTTTGGAGATGGTTTGGTGAAGTGTTTCGGGAGGGATTGTTACGTGTTTGGAGATGGTTTGGTGGAGTGTTTTGGGAGGAATTGTTCCGTGTTTGGAGATGGTTTGGTGGAGTGTTTCGGGAGGGATTGTTCCGTGTTTGGAGATGGTTTGGTGGAGTGTTTTGGGAGGAATTGTTACGTGTTTGGAGATGGTTTGGTGGAGTGTTTTGGGTGGGATTGCTCCGTGTTTGGAGATGGTTTGGTGGAGTGTTTTGGGAGGGATTGTTCCGTGTTTGGAGATGGTTTGGTGGAGTGTTTTGGGAGGAATTGTTACGTGTTTGGAGATGGTTTGGTGGAGTGTTTCGGGAGGGATTGTTCCGTGTTTGGAGATGGTTTGGTGGAGTGTTTCGGGAGGAATTGTTACGTGTTTGGAGATGGTTTGGTGGAGTGTTTTGGGAGGGATTGTTCTGTGTTTGGAGATGGTTTGGTGGAGTGTTTCGGGAGGGATTGTTCCGTGTTTGGAGATGGTTTGGTGGAGTGTTTTGGGAGGAATTGTTCCGTGTTTGGAGATGGTTTGGTGGAGTGTTTTTTCGGGAGGAATTGTTCCATGTTTGGAGATGGTTTGGTGGAGTGTTTCGGGAAGAATTGTTCCGTGTTTGGAGATGGTTTGGTGGAGTGTTTCGGGAAGAATTGTTCCGTGTTTGGAGATGGTTTGGTGGAATGTTTCGGGAAGAATTGTTCCGTGTTTGGAGATGGTTTGGTGGAGTGTTTTGGGAGGGATTGTTCCGTGTTTGGAGATGGTTTGGTGGAGTGTTTTGGGAGGGATTGTTCCGTGTTTGGAGATGGTTTGGTGGAGTATTTCGGGAGGGATTGTTCCGTGTTTGGAGATGGTTTGGTGGAGTGTTTTGGGAGGGATTGTTCCGTGTTTGGAGATGGTTTGGTGGAGTGTTTTGGGAAGGATTGTTCCATGTTTGGAGATGGTTTGGTGGAGCGTTTCGGGAGGAATTGTTCCGTGTTTGGAGATGGTTTGGTGGAGTGTTTTGGGAGGGATTGTTCCGTGTTTGGAGATGGTTTGGTGGAGTGTTTTGGGAGGGATTGTTCCGTGTTTGGAGATGGTTTGGTGGAGTGTTTCGGGAGGAATTGTTCCGTGTATGGAGATGGTTTGGTGGGTGTTTCGGGAAGAATTGTTCCGTGTATGGAGATGGTTTGGTGGAGTGTTTCGGGAGGGATTGTTATGTGTTTGGAGATGGTTTGGTGGAGTGTTTCGGGAGGGATTGTTCCGTGTTTGGAGATGGTTTGGTGGAGTGTTTTGGGAAGAATTGTTCCGTGTTTGGAGATGGTTTGGTGGGTGTTTCGGGAAGAATTGTTCCGTGTTTGGAGATGGTTTGGTGAAGTGTTTCGGGAGGGATTGTTCCGTGTTTGGAGATGGTTTGGTGGAGTGTTTTGGGAAGAATTGTTCCGTGTTTGGAGATGGTTTGGTGGAGTGTTTCGGGAGGAATTGTTACGTGTTTGGAAATGGTTTGGTGGAGTGTTTTGGGAGGAATTGTTCCGTGTTTGGAGATGGTTTGGTGGAGTGTTTCGGGAGGAATTTTTACGTGTTTGGAAATGGTTTGGTGGAGTGTTTCGGGAGGAATTGTTCCGTGTTTGGAGATGGTTTGGTGGAGTGTTTCGGGAGGAATTGTTCCGTGTTTGGAGATGGTTTGGTAGAGTGTTTTGGGAGGGATTGTTCCGTGTTTGGAGATGGTTTGGTGGAGTGTTTTGGGAAGAATTGTTCCGTGTTTGGAGATGGTTTGTTGGAGTGTGTCGGGAGGGATTGTTCCGTGTTTGGAGATGGTTTGGTGGAGTGTTTCGGGAGGAATTGTTCCGTGTTTGGAAATGGTTTGGTGGAGTGCTTCGGGAAGAATTGTTCCGTGTTTGGAGATGGTTTGGTGGAGTGTTTCGGGAAGAATTTTTCCGTGTTTGGAGATGGTTTGGTGGAGTGTTTCGGGAGGGATTGTTCCATGTTTGGAGATGGTTTGGTGGAGTGTTTCGGGAAGAATTGTTACGTGTTTGGAGATTATTTGGTGGAGTGTTTCGGGAGGGATTGTTCCATGTTTGGAGATGGTTTGGTGGAGTGTTTTGGGAGAGATTGTTCCGTGTTTGGGGATGGTTTGGTGTAGTGTTTCGGGAGGAATTGTTCCGTGTTTGGAGATGGTTTGGTGGAGTGTTTTGGGAGGAATTGTTACGTGTTTGGAGATGGTTTGGTGGAGTGTTTTGGGAGGAATTGTTACGTGTTTGGAGATGGTTTGGTGGAGTGTTTCGGGAAGAATTGTTACGTGTTTGGAGATGGTTTGGTGGAGTGTTTCGGGAAGAATTGTTACGTGTTTGGAGATTATTTGGTGGAGTGTTTCGGGAGGGATTGTTCAGTGTTTGGAGATGGTTTGGTGGAGTGTTTCGGGAAGAATTGTTCCGTGTTTGGAGATGGTTTGGTGGAGTGTTTCGGGAGGAATTGTTCCGTGTTTGGAGATGGTTTGGTGGAGTGTTTTGTTTCTGGAGATAAAAGTGAGTTTACTTTCCAGCATTCTTCTCTTTATGGGCTCAGTCGGGGGCTCAGAGCTGTCCCGGCCTGTCTGATCTCAGGACTATAAAACGAGTATATGGCCGGCAGAGGCTGGAATGCTGAGTCATATAATGGGCCCTCGTATAATGGACCCCTGAGGCTCTCCCTCTTTCCTCTCTGACTCATTCATCTCTCAGGATGATGGATTTTGTAGTCCTCTGAGGGAGTTAAATCCATTTTATCATTAAACAGAAACAAACGTCCAACAAAACCCATTCCTAAAAAGGAGAGAAGATTCTCCAGACAGAGAGATCCGCAGATCCATCACATGTGACAGGCCAGGGAGCACACACCACATATATGTGACAGGCCAGGGAGCACACACCACATATATGTGACAGGCCAGGGAGCACACACCACATATATGTGACAGGCCAGGGAGCGCACACCACATATATGTGACAGGCCAGGAAGCACACGCCACATATATGCGACAGGCCAGGGAGCACACACCACATATATGTGACAGGCCAGGATGGAAGCACACACCACATATATGTGACAGGTCAGGAAGCACACGCCACATATATGCGACAGGCCAGGGAGCGCACACCACATATATGCGACAGGCCAGGGAGCGCACACCACATATATGTGACAGGCCAGGGAGCGCACACCACATATATGTGACAGGCCAGGAAGCACACGCCACATATATGCGACAGGTCAGGGAGCACACACCACATATATGCGACAGGCCAGGGAGCACACACCACATATATGCGACAGGCCAGGGAGCACACACCACATATATGTGACAGGCCAGGGAGCGCACACCACATATATGTGACAGGCCAGGGAGCACACACCACATATATGTGACAGGCCAGGAAGCACACACCACTTATATGTGACAGGCCAGGAAGCACACGCCACATATATGTGACAGGCCAGGGAGCGCACACCACATATATGTGACAGGCCAGGGAGCACACACCACATATATGTGACAGGCCAGGGAGCACACACCACATATATGTGACAGGCCAGGGAGCACACACCACATATATGTGACAGGCCAGGGAGCGCACACCACATATATGTGACAGGCCAGGAAGCACACGCCACATATATGCGACAGGCCAGGGAGCACACACCACATATATGTGACAGGCCAGGATGGAAGCACACACCACATATATGTGACAGGTCAGGAAGCACACGCCACATATATGCGACAGGCCAGGGAGCGCACACCACATATATGCGACAGGCCAGGGAGCGCACACCACATATATGTGACAGGCCAGGGAGCGCACACCACATATATGTGACAGGCCAGGAAGCACACGCCACATATATGCGACAGGTCAGGGAGCACACACCACATATATGCGACAGGCCAGGGAGCACACACCACATATATGCGACAGGCCAGGGAGCACACACCACATATATGTGACAGGCCAGGGAGCGCACACCACATATATGTGACAGGCCAGGGAGCACACACCACATATATGTGACAGGCCAGGGAGCACACACCACATATATGCGACAGGCCAGGGAGCACACACCACATATATGTGACAGGCCAGGGAGCGCACACCACATATATATGACAGGCCAGGGAGCACACACCACATATATGTGACAGGCCAGGAAGCACACACCACTTATATGCGACAGGCCAGGGAGCACACACCACATCTATGTGACAGGCCAGGGAGAGCACACACAACATGAGAAGATGATTTCCAAACCCTCACCGACGATGGAATCTGCCACTCCTTTTCCTCCTGCATGGCTCTCTCTCTGTTACTTCCTTCTAGTGCTCTATGGTAAAGATAGCCGTGCAGGAGGGAAAGGAGTGGCAGATTCCACCGTCAGTGCGTCCTTAGGGTGGCCAGTGGTGTGTTTTGGTTTTTCGTTGCCCTATGTAAATTAGTAAATTTGCCCCGCCCATTCCTGTTTAATGGATGTGATTTCCTCCAAAATTGAGATCTTACAAAGTCTCTATGTACGTAGGGGTGGTGTGGCCCCGTGTCATGGACATGCAATAATGTCTGGCGGCTTGCCTTCTCCTCATGTGTCCATTAGAGGCCTGACCCTCTTCTGGCTGCCTTTTTATCACCTCTCCTTCCTGTATGGCCCCACCCCAGGCCATCCCAGGAAGTCTATATTAACTGTTGCACTGCAGGTCTGCTTTGCTGTTCAATCTTGTTGTTATCTTAAGTTCCTGTCTGCAGTGTGCTACGTTTACCTTCCTGTGTACCGACCTTGGCTCGTCTCAAACTTCTCCTGTTTGCCTGTGACCCTGACCTTTTGCCTGTCCCTCGGTTACCCTTGTCTGCCTGTTGCCCTGACCTCGGCTTACCCATCACTATCGCTTGTCCTGGTTGCTGCTTCCCCTCTCTCCCTGCGGAGCGTGACCTAGGGGATCCCAGGGGTCGCGACCTGGATCCAGCTGCAGCGAAGGCCATCCTCACCACTAGAGGCTCTGGTGAACACAAAGCTGGGTCTTAGACTCCACGCCCTGGGGAATCTTGGGCTCACGTTTCCTCTCTGATTGCACCAGTCGGCTATAGGATTCACTACCCTGTGGTGCATCCCTGACCCCAACGGGGTGCACTTGTCATCTGACCACAGGTGACCTGACACCCCGGCTGGTTGGGTCAGATGTCGGGATTAAGGGCCTCTATTTATGTAGGTGCGGTGTGGCCCCGGCTGGTCAGGTAGGATCTCGGAATGAAGTCTATGTATGTAGAGACTTTGTGGCCCCAGCTGGTTGGGTCAGATCTCAGGATGAAGTAACTCTATTTATGTAGGGACGGTGTGACCCCGGCTGGTCAGGTAGGATCTCAGGATGAAGGAACTCTATGTATGTAGGGACGGTGTGGCCCTGGCTGGTGGGGTCAGATCTCGGGATGAAGGGCCTCTATGTACTGTATGTAGAGACTTTGTGGTCCTGGCTGGTTGGGCCGAATCTCGGGATGAAGGGCCTCTGTGTATGTAGAGACTTTGTGGCCCCGGCTGGTTGGGTGAGATCTCGGGATGAAGGGTGTGACGGTATCGGTATGATATCCCCGTCAAGCATTCCCTCCTCTCCATACAAGAACATCACAGGATCATCACACATGAGTCAAGACTGAATGCTGGAACCAAGACTGATTTATTGGCAGCTTGCTGCTGGTTATAAATACAGTTTTACAAGCTAAATCCTTAATCAAGGAACAATGGGAGCTCCACCCCCTTTTCACCCACTCTGGAGTTTCTCATACAGAATATAGCCAGACAATTCGAAGCCGACCTGAGACACATTTTCTTTAAATAATGACATCAGGGAAGTTAATTACAAGGTGTACAGAACACATTAGCTGGGCAGCCTGGCACCGCATAATGAAGCAATCAGAATACATAACATGAGTCACCTCTAATCACAGTAAACAGGATTAACATCCCTTTGAAATAAGGAGCTAGCTGCAGACGGGTCATTAACATGTCAATAGCTTGTAACACATGAATCCATTTTACCTCTAACCCACAATTTAACCAAGCAGGGAGAATTACACTGACATATCCTTCACAATGGCCCCCCTTTTTCTCCCTGCTCCGGCAAACCCGGTTGGACCTTTCCTGGTCCAGTAGGGTTGACGGGTTCAGAGCTTTTAGTCCGAGGTTAACTCCGTTTGGCGTGACTAACCTCCCTTGGCAACTGCTTCAGACTCAGGTATGCCACCGGGTCGTCAGATCACACGCCGTTCAGTCCCCAAGTCTTTGTGCGATCTGCAGAGTCACCAGAAGTCAGTGTGAAGACAGCGAATGGGTCTGTGCGCCGCCGTCTAGGTGTCCCGCTATGGGAGGGGCAGGTTATGGCTCTGAAGTGACAATCACAGGAGATTCATAAAAAGGAAAAGTTATATTTGTTGAAATGCTGTAGCACTGGTGCTCAGAGTCCGGGGGGGGGGAGGGGAATCAGAGCCCCATGAGGTCAGCCACTCCCTGCTCCCTCCGCAGCCGCCGGTTCTCCTCTTGGAGCTTCTCCAGCTCCATCTCCAGTTCATGGAGCCTGAGGGGGTCAGCCTGCTGTGACCTCAGGTGGTTGTTCTCCTCCTCCATGCGGCTTATGCACTCCTCCAGCTCCATGTATTCACGGATCAGCTCCTGCTTGCTCATGTCCTGCAGGCTTTCCACGTGGTCCTTCATCATCAGGAACTGGGTGGTGGTGTAAGGGGCCACCGGTGGGCCCTTGGCGAACATCTAGGCCCGCATCTGGGGCGCCCGCTGCGATTCCATCTCCTCCAGTCGCTTTTTCTCCTCCCAGGTCCGCTGGTTATATGACTTCCAGGACCTCTTCTTCTTGGAGGGTAGCTGGCAGTGCCTCTTTCTGCCCAGCTCCCTCCAGGGCCCCTCCGGCTCATGGCTGTCGCCCATGACCAGCTGACAATGGTGTTCCCTGTTGTCCGTAATAACAGATTGTACCATGAGGGCTTCGTAAGGGGTGCCCAATGGTTCTTCCTGACCCAGCTCCTGGGGATCCCAAGCCGAGTCTACACAATGGGCTGCTGCTGGTGGGCGGTACCCAGGTTGAGACCAATTTGACCTGGTGTTGTCATTCATGGGGCAATTCTGCTTGAAGTGACCCAACTGTTTGCACCGGAAGCAGCGTTGTTCGTTGTCCTCCTGGCGTGGGTAGCGAGGGCTAGATGTCATCGGTCTGTTAGGCGGTTGGTATCTAGCGGCTGGTGGGTGTGAGGGCGCCGTTGGTCGTGGAGGTTGTACCCGTGGTGTGACCTGGTTTGTCTTGCGAGTATCCGCATATTCATCCGCCAACTTCGCGGCCTCTGGTAGAGTCATGGGCCTGCGATCTCTCACCCAATCTTTGACGTCCGTCTGGATGTGATTGTAAAATTGCTCCAGGAGCATTAGTTGCAAAATGTCCTCTGCGGTGGTGGCCTGGCTGCTGTTAACCCAGTTAGAGGCCGACAGGGACAACTGGCATGCCCATTCCGCGTAAGAGTCTTTCGTGGTTTTGCGTGAGTCCCTGAACTTCTGTCGGTGGGACTCTGGGGTTACTGCATAACGAGCCAGGAGCGCTTCTTTAACCCGGGCATAGCTATGGATATCCTGATCTGGCACGGTCCGGAAAGCATCAGAAGCTTTGCCTGACAGTTTGCCTGACAATATTGCAACCCACTCTCCTCTAGCTATTCGGTGCAGGTTACATTGTCGCTCAAAATCTGCTAGGTAGTTATCAATCTCACCGTCCTTTTCATCAAAAGCTTTAAAAGCGCTAAACGGAATCTTCCTTGCGTCTGCTGTGCTGTACTCACTGTTTGGAGAATGTGCGGCTGCTTGTTGGACTGCTGCCAGTTTTACCTGCAGCTCTGCATCTCTTATTTGTTTATCCTCCTTCGCTAACAGGTCCATCACTTTCAGCACCACATCCGGCGTTGGGTTCGGGCCGAAACCACGCTAGCTTCTCTCTCATTAGCTTGTTGGTTGGTGACTCCTCCTGAATCACTGGTGTCTCCATCTCTTGTACTGCTGGCGTTGCTGCAATCACGTTCTCCTGGTCTAGCTCCATTAATTCTGCTATGATGACCCGCTTGGTTTTGTTGCTAGCAATCCTTCCACGAACTTCCAGTAGTTCTTGTAAGCAGGGTGTAGCAGCCTTCCATTCACTGTTCCCAGTGTCTGCTTGGAATCCTGGTGTAAGGGAGAGTAGAAGGGAAGATCCCGCTGCTGCCAACCAATTGTGACGGTATCGGTATGATATCCCCGTCAAGCATTCCCTCCTCTCCATACAAGAACATCACAGGATCCCCCACACATGAGTCAAGACTGAATGCTGGAACCAAGACTGATTTATTGGCAGCTTGCTGCTGGTTATAAATACAGTTTTACAAGCTAAATCCTTAATCAAGGAACAATGGGAGCTCCACCCCCTTTTCACACACTCTGGAGTTTCTCATACAGAATATAGCCCGACAATTCGAAGCCGACCTGAGACACATTTTCTTTAAATAATGACATCAGGGAAGTTAATTACAAGGTGTACAGAACACATTAGCTGGGCAGCCTGGCACCGCATAATGAAGCAATCAGAATACATAACATGAGTCACCTCTAATCACAGTAAACAGGATTAACATCCCTTTGAAATAAGGAGCTAGCTGCAGACGGGTCATTAACATGTCAATAGCTTGTAACACATGAATCCATTTTACCTCTAACCCACAATTTAACCAAGCAGGGAGAATTACACTGACATATCCTTCACAAAGGGCCTCTATGTATGTAGGGATGGTGTGGCCCCAAGTGGTGGGGTCAGATTTCAGGATGAAGGGCCTCTATATATGTAGAGACTCTGTTGCCCCGGCTGGTTGGGTTAGATCTCGGGATGAAGTGACTCTACAGTATTTATGTAGGGACGGTGGTGCCCCGGCTGGTCGGGTCGGATCTCGGGATGAAGGGCTCCATGTATGTAGGGACAGTGTGGCCCCGGCTGGTGGGGTCAGATCTTGGAATGAGGAGGCCTCTATGTATGTAGGGATGGTGTGGCCACGGTTGGATAGGTCTGATCTCAGGATGAAGGGCCTCTATGTATGTATGTATGGCCAGTGTGACCCTGGCTGGTCGGGTCGGATCTCGGGATGAAGGGCTCTATGTATGTAGGGACAGTGTGGCCCCGGCTAGATGGGTCAGATCTCGGGATGAAGGGCTCTATGTATGTAGGGACAGTGTGGCCCCGGCTGGTGGGGTCAGATCTTGGGATGAGGGGCCTCTATGTATGTATGGACAGTGTGGCCACAGCTGGATGGGTCTGATCTTGGGATAAAGGGCCTCTATGTATGTATGGACAGTGTGGCCCTGGCTGGTTGGGACGGATCTCAGTATGAAGGGCCTCTATGTATGTAGGGACAGTGTGGCCCCGGCTGGTCGGGTCAGATCTCTGGATGAAGGGCCTCTATGTATGTAGGGATGGTGTTGGTTGTGTCTGATCTCAGGTTGAAGGGTCTTTATGTATGTAGGGACAGTGTGGCCCCCGGCTGGTGGGGTCAGATCTTGGGATGAAGGGCCTCTATATATGTAGGGACGGTGTGGCCCCAGCTGGTCGGGTCGGATCTCGGGATGAAGGGCCTCTATATATGTAGAGACGGTGTGGCCCCTGGCTGGTTTGGTCGGATCTCGGGATAAAGAGCTCCATGTATGTAGGGACAATGTGGCCCCGGCTGATGGGGTCAGATCTTGAGATGAAGGGCCTCTATGTATGTAGGGATGGTGTGGCCCCGGCTGGTCGGGTCTGATGTCAGGGGGGAAAGATTCTCTATTCCTGACAGAAGACAATGATAGGATTTGGCCATGTGATGTGAATTTCAATGACAGGTCCACTTGGAAGACTCGGGTCATCGCACTCTCAGTAATGACGCCTGGAACATGACACCATGCAGGGGGGGCATATGGGGACACTCAGAGGGGCCACTGACAGTCCAGCTTGCAGGGAAGGTCTGTGTGTGATTGGAGCCCCTCCTGGGAATCCTTGTCTTGTTTGTACAAGTATTTCCTCCCCGTGGAAGCCCCTTCCTTCAAGATTTATAGCCGGCTTGGGGGGAGGGGGGGGGTCAGACAAAAGGACAACAGAAGGGGCCATTCTTCTTCCACCTGGTGGCCGTGTCACAGAGACATTCCATAATGACATCTCCAGTCCTCGGAAAATCCACCTTCTGTCCTTCTCACCTCCAGAGAGTCTAATGAGAACCCAACAGAAAGAGACGTTCCCCACACAGCTCCACAATCCATTCCTACACCCCATGATGTCACTATGTGACCGCCCACCTCCTGATGTCACTATGTGACCGCCCACCTCCTGATCTCTACATGTCACTATGTGACCGCCCACCTCCTGATGTCACTATGTGACCGCCCACCTCCTGATGTCACTATGTGACCGCCCACCTCCTGATCTCTACATGTCACTATGTGACCGCCCACCTCCTGATGTCACTATGTGACCGCCCACCTCCTGATGTCACTATGTGACCGCCCACCCCATGATGTCACTATGTGACCGCCCACCTCCTGATCTCTACATGTCACTATGTGACCGCCCACCTCCTGATCTCTACATGTCACTATGTGACCGCCCACCTCCTGATGTCACTATGTGACCGCCCACCCCATGATGTCACTATGTGACCGCCCACCTCCTGATGTCACTATGTGACCGCCCACCTCCTGATCTCTACCTGTCACTATGTGACCGCCCACCTCCTGATCTCTACATGTCACTATGTGACTGCCCACCTCCTGATCTCTACATGTCACTATGTGACCGCCCACCTCCTGATCTCTACATGTCACTATGTGACCGCCCACCTCCTGATCTCTACATGTCACTATGTGACCGCCCACCTCCTGATCTCTACATGTCACTATGTGACCGCCCACCTCCTGATCTCTACATGTCACTATGTGACCGCCCACCTCCTGATCTCTACATGTCACTATGTGACCGCCCACCTCCTGATCTCTACATGTCACTATGTGACGGCCCACCTCCTGATCTCTAGATGTCACTATGTGACCGCCCACCTCCTGATCTCTAGATGTCACTATGTGACCGCCCACCTCCTGATCTCTACATGTCACTATGTGACCGCCCACCTCCTGATCTCTACATGTCACTATGTGACCGCCCACCTCCTGATCTCTACATGTCACTATGTGACCGCCCACCTCCTGATCTCTACATGTCACTATGTGACCGCCCACCTCTTGATCTCTACATGTCACTATGTGACCGCCCACCTCCTTGTCTCTACATGTCACTATGTGACCGCCCACCTCCTGATGTCACTATGTGACCACCCACCTCCTGATGTCACTATGTGACCACCCACCTCCTGATCTCTACATGTCACTATGTGACCGCCCACCTCCTGATCTCTAAATGTCACTATGTGACCGCCCACCTCCTGATGTCACTATGTGACCGCCCACCTCCTGATCTCTACATGTCACTATGTGACCGCCCACCTCCTGATGTCACTATGTCACCGCCCACCTCCTGATCTCTACATGTCACTATGTGACCGCCCACCTCCTGATGTCACTATGTCACCGCCCACCTCCTGATGTCACTATGTGACCGCCCACCTCCTGATCTCTACATGTCACTATGTGACCGCCCACCTCCTGATCTCTAAATGTCACTATGTGACCGCCCACCTCCTGATCTCTACATGTCACTATGTGACCGCCCACCTCCTGATGTCACTATGTGACCGCCCACCTCCTGATGTCACTATGTGACCGCCCACCTCCTGATGTCACTATGTGACCGCCCACCTCCTGATCTTTACATGTCACTATGTGACCACCCACCTCCTGATCTCTACATGTCACTATGTGACCGCCCACCTCCTGATCTCTACATGTCACTATGTGACCGCCCACCTCCTGATCTTTACATGTCACTATGTGACCACCCACCTCCTGATCTCTACATGTCACTATGTGACCGCCCACCTCCTGATCTCTAGATGTCACTATGTAGATTTATAATCTCCTTCTCCCCAGAAGAAGTGAGAGTTGGTGGAAGGGACGTGTAGAGATGTCCCATCATATGACCATAGCAGTGTGTGTGGTCACCTCATATGATATAGATATATAGCCTCCTCCCCTGAAGAAGTGACAGTTGGTGGAAGGAACGTGTTGGGTCTGATGTCCCATCATATGACCATCATCATATGATATAGACCTATAACCTCCTCCCTCCTGAAGAATTGGCAGTTGGTGGAAGGAACGTGTTGGGTTTGATGTCTCATCATCTGACATTTGGGGTAAAATCTGTGTAAATAAATGCAGGAATGTTTTTCCTTCTCCGACATGGTCCATGTATGCTCCAGCGGTGATCTTGGCAACGGCTTCAGCAGCCACCATCGGGCTTTATACTAAGGTCTTCAGAATCTGGGGGTCTCCCTCCCCGGGGGGGAATATACTAAGGTCTTCAGAATCTGGGGGTCTCCCTCCCCGGGGGGGAATATACTCAGGTCTTCAGAATCTGGGGGTCTCCCTCCCCGGGGGGGGAATATACTAAGGTCTTCAGAATCTGGGGGACCTCCCCGGGGGGAATATACTCAGGTCTTCAGAATCTGGGGGACCTCCCTCCACGGGGGGAATATACTCAGGTCTTCAGAATCTGGGGGACCTCCCTCCACGGGGGGAATAGACTCAGGTCTTCAGAATCTGGGGGACCTCCCTCCCCGGGGGGAATATACTCAGGTCTTCAGAATCTGGGGGGCCCTCCTCCCTAGGAGGAGGAGAAATCTGACCTTAGCATATTCCCCCCGGGAAGGGCATCCCTCAGATTCTGAAGACCTAAGTATATTCCTTCCCCCCTCCAGGATGGTTTCCCCCAGGATCCTCTCCTGAGGAGTAATATACTAAGGTCTTAAGAATCTGGGGGACCCCCTACCGGGGGGAATATACTAAGATCTTCAGAATCTGGGGGTCTCCCTCCCCGGGGAGAATATACTAAGGTCTTCAGAATCTGGGGGACCTCCCTCCCGGGGGGAATATACTAAGGTCTTCAGAATCTGGGGGTCTCCCTCCCCGGGGGGAATATACTAAGGTCTTTAGAATCTGGGGGTCTCCCTCCCCGGGGGAAATATACTAAGGTCTTCAGAATCTGGGAGACCTCCCTTCCCGGGGGGAATATACTAAGGTCTTCAGAATCTGGGGGACCTCCCTCCAGGGGGGAATATACTCAGGTCTTCAGAATCTGGGGGACAACTGGCGAGGGGAATGGCAGCACTCTTAACCAATTAGGCTGGGCTGCAGTGCATATGTGCTGACAGGAACAGAGCAGACCAATCAGCAGGCAAGGGGCGTGTCCTGGATTAAGCTGGGCTGCTAAGGGGGGGTGGTCCCACGAGGTCGGTTGCAGATCTTTGGGGCAGGATCGGAGGCTTCTACAGAATCTGACTGCTGGTAGCACAGACGGTTCATATTTCTTTGCGGAATGCTCCTGTTGGTCTTATGGTTTTCCTGTTGTCACTGTTTTCTGATAGGTCCGGTGTGTGCGGGGGTGGTCGGTCTGAAGATGCCACGGTATTGTCTGTTTGGAGATACGGTGAATACGGCATCACGGATGGAGTCCAATGGAGAAGGTGATTATCCTCCAAAATATCATCAGGAAGTAGGCAATCCCCCAATACATTTCAACCCCAGTACCTCTCCCCCCAAGGTCAGAACAGGGGGGGCAGAGCTGTACTCCTTCACCCCAGGGTTAGAACAGGGGGGGCAGAGCTGTACTCCTTCACCCCAGGGTCAGAACAGGGGAGCAGAGCTGTACTCCTTCACCCCAGGGTTAGAACAGGGGGGGCAGAGCTGTACTCCTTCACCCCAGGGTTAGAACAGGGGGGGCAGAGCTGTACTCCTTCACCCCAGGGTCAGAACAGGGGGGGCAGAGCTGTACTCCTTCACCCCAGGGTCAGAACAGGGGGGGGGGCAGAGCTGTACTCCTTCACCCCAGGGTTAGAACAGGGGGGCAGAGCTGTACTCCTTCACCCCAGGGTCAGAACAGGGGGGGGCAGAGCTGTACTCCTTCACCCCAGGGTTAGAACAGGGGGGGGGTAGAGCTTTCACCCTCCCAGGACCAGAACAGGGGGACAGAGTTTTACTCCCCTCCCCCTAGGCAAGAACAAGGGGATGGAGGGGGTACTCTGAAGGTTCTCACCATCTTTCACTTTTCTCTTATTTTCTTTTCTCAGCTCTGAAAATCCACATTTCTTCAGCCACCAAAGAAGTCTTAGATGAATTGAATTGCTTTCAACTGGAACTTCGGGGAGATATAGAAATGAAGGTAAATACAGAAGAGAGGAAGGAATAGTGCTCAGGAA
The DNA here is from genome assembly GCF_905171775.1 of Rana temporaria. NCBI lineage: Eukaryota > Metazoa > Chordata > Amphibia > Anura > Ranidae > Rana > Rana temporaria. The sequence continues at coordinate 22,013 of NW_024404521.1, read as the reverse complement.
AGTGGAGGCTATGGGGGTAGAGGGAGGAGTTTGGTGGAGATGATGAAGGTGGAGGAAAGAGAGAGTGAAGGTTATAAAGGTGGAGGGAAGAGATCAGTGGAGATGTCGAGGTTGGAGGGAAGAGGTTGGTGGAGATGATGGAGGAGAAGGGAAGAGGTTGGTGGGGAGATGATGAGGGTGGAGGGAAGAGGTTGGTGGAGATGATGGGGGTGGAGGGAGGAGGTTGGTGGAGATGATGAGGGTGGAGGGAAGAGGTTGGTGGAGGTGATGAGGGTGGAGGAGGTTGGTGGAGATGATAATGGTGGAGGGAAGAGGTTGGTGGAGACGATGAGGGTGGAGGGAAGAGGTTGGTGGGGAGATGATGAGGGGGGAGGGAAGAGGTTGGTGGGGAGATGATGAGGGTGGAGGGAAGAGGTTGGTGGAGATGATGAGGGTTGGAGGGAAGAGGTTGGTGGTGATGATGGGGGTTGGAGGGAAGAGGTTGGTGGAGATGATGAGGGTGGAGGGAAGAGGTTGGTGGGGAGATGATGAGGGTGGAGGGAAGAGGTTGGTGGGGAGATGATGAGGGTGGAGGGAAGAGGTTGGTGGAGATGATGAGGGTGGAGGGAAGAGGTTGGTGGAGATGATGATGGTGGAGGGAAGAGGTTGGTGGAGATGATGAGGGTGGAGGGAAGAGGTTGGTGGAGATGATGAGGGTGGAGGGAAGAGGTTGGTGGAGATGATGGAGGAAGAGGAGGGAAGGGGTTGGTGGAGATGATGAGGGTGGAGGGAAGAGGTTGATGGAGATGATGAGGGTGGCGGGAAGAGGTTGGTGGAGATGATGGAGGAAGAGGAGGGAAGGGGTTGGTGGAGATGATGAGGGTGGAGGGAAGAGGTTGGTGGAGATGATGCGGGTGGAGGGAAGAGGTTGGTGGAGATGATGAGGGTGGAGGGAAGAGGTTGGTGGAGATGATGCGGGTGGAGGGAAGAGGTTGGTGGAGATGATGAGGGTGGAGGGAAGAGGTTGGTGGAGATGAGGGTGGAGGGAAGAGGTTGGTGGAGATGAGGGTGGAGGGAAGGCAGAATCCCCCAATACATTTCAACCCCAGTACCTCTCCCCCCAAGGTCAGAACAGGGGGGGCAGAGCTGTACTCCTTCACCCCAGGGTTAGAACAGGGGGGGCAGAGCTGTACTCCTTCACCCCAGGGTCAGAACAGGGGAGCAGAGCTGTACTCCTTCACCCCAGGGTTAGAACAGGGGGGGCAGAGCTGTACTCCTTCACCCCAGGGTTAGAACAGGGGGGGCAGAGCTGTACTCCTTCACCCCAGGGTCAGAACAGGGGGGGCAGAGCTGTACTCCTTCACCCCAGGGTCAGAACAGGGGGGGGGCAGAGCTGTACTCCTTCACCCCAGGGTTAGAACAGGGGGTGAGGGTGGAGGGAAGAGGTTGGTGGGGAGATGATGAGGGTGGAGGGAAGAGGTTGGTGGGGAGATGATGAGGGTGGAGGGAAGAGGTTGGTGGAGATGATGAGGTTGGAGGGAAGAGGTTGGTGGAGATGATGGGGGGGAGAGAAGAGGTTGGTGGAGATGATGAGGGTGGAGGGAAGAGGTTGGTGGAGATGATGATGGTGGAGGGAAGAGGTTGGTGGAGATGATGAGGGTGGAGGGAAGAGGTTGGTGGAGATGATGAGGGTGGAGGGAAGAGGTTAGTGGAGATGATGGAGGAAGAGGAGGGAAGGGGTTGGTGGAGATGATGAGGGTGGAGGGAAGAGGTTGGTGGAGATGATGAGGGTGGAGGGAAGAGGTTGGTGGAGATGATGGAGGAAGAGGAGGGAAGGGGTTGGTGGAGATGATGAGGGTGGAGGGAAGAGGTTGGTGGAGATGATGCGGGTGGAGGGAAGAGGTTGGTGGAGATGATGAGGGTGGAGGGAAGAGGTTGGTGGAGATGATGCGGGTGGAGGGAAGAGGTTGGTGGAGATGATGCGGGTGGAGGGAAGAGGTTGGTGGAGATGATGAGGGTGGCGGGAAGAGGTTGGTGGAGATGATGGAGTAAGAGGAGGGAAGGGGTTGGTGGAGATGATGAGGGTGGAGGGAAGAGGTTGGTGGAGATGATGCTGGTGGAGGGAAGAGGTTGGTGGAGATGATGAGGGTGGAGGGAAGAGGTTGGTGGAGATGATGCGGGTGGAGGGAAGAGGTTGGTGGAGATGATGAGGGTGGAGGGAAGAGGTTGGTGGAGATGAGGGTGGAGGGAAGAGGTTGGTGGAGATGAGGGTGGAGGGAAGGCAGAATCCCCCAATACATTTCAACCCCAGTACCTCTCCCCCCAAGGTCAGAACAGGGGGGGCAGAGCTGTACTCCTTCACCCCAGGGTTAGAACAGGGGGGGCAGAGCTGTACTCCTTCACCCCAGGGTCAGAACAGGGGAGCAGAGCTGTACTCCTTCACCCCAGGGTTAGAACAGGGGGGGCAGAGCTGTACTCCTTCACCCCAGGGTTAGAACAGGGGGGGCAGAGCTGTACTCCTTCACCCCAGGGTCAGAACAGGGGGGGCAGAGCTGTACTCCTTCACCCCAGGGTCAGAACAGGGGGGGGGGCAGAGCTGTACTCCTTCACCCCAGGGTTAGAACAGGGGGTGAGGGTGGAGGGAAGAGGTTGGTGGGGAGATGATGAGGGTGGAGGGAAGAGGTTGGTGGGGAGATGATGAGGGTGGAGGGAAGAGGTTGGTGGAGATGATGAGGTTGGAGGGAAGAGGTTGGTGGAGATGATGGGGGGGAGAGAAGAGGTTGGTGGAGATGATGAGGGTGGAGGGAAGAGGTTGGTGGAGATGATGAGGGTGGAGGGAAGAGGTTGGTGGAGATGATGAGGGTGGAGGGAAGAGGTTAGTGGAGATGATGGAGGAAGAGGAGGGAAGGGGTTGGTGGAGATGATGAGGGTGGAGGGAAGAGGTTGGTGGAGATGATGAGGGTGGAGGGAAGAGGTTGGTGGAGATGATGGAGGAAGAGGAGGGAAGAGGTTGGTGGAGATGATGAGGTTGGTGGAGATGATGGGGGGGAGAGAAGAGGTTGGTGGAGATGATGAGGGTGGAGGGAAGAGGTTGGTGGAGATGATGAGGGTGGAGGGAAGAGGTTGGTGGAGATGATGAGGGTGGAGGGAAGAGGTTAGTGGAGATGATGGAGGAAGAGGAGGGAAGGGGTTGGTGGAGATGATGAGGGTGGAGGGAAGAGGTTGGTGGAGATGATGAGGGTGGAGGGAAGAGGTTGGTGGAGATGATGGAGGAAGAGGAGGGAAGGGGTTGGTGGAGATGATGAGGGTGGAGGGAAGAGGTTGGTGGAGATGATGCGGGTGGAGGGAAGAGGTTGGTGGAGATGATGAGGGTGGAGGGAAGAGGTTGGTGGAGATGATGCGGGTGGAGGGAAGAGGTTGGTGGAGATGATGCGGGTGGAGGGAAGAGGTTGGTGGAGATGATGAGGGTGGAGGGAAGAGGTTGGTGGAGATGAGGGTGGAGGGAAGAGGTTGGTGGAGATGAGGGTGGAGGGAAGGCAGAATCCCCCAATACATTTCAACCCCAGTACCTCTCCCCCCAAGGTCAGAACAGGGGGGGCAGAGCTGTACTCCTTCACCCCAGGGTTAGAACAGGGGGGCAGAGCTGTACTCCTTCACCCCAGGGTCAGAACAGGGGAGCAGAGCTGTACTCCTTCACCCCAGGGTTAGAACAGGGGGGGCAGAGCTGTACTCCTTCACCCCAGGGTTAGAACAGGGGGGGCAGAGCTGTACTCCTTCACCCCAGGGTCAGAACAGGGGGGGCAGAGCTGTACTCCTTCACCCCAGGGTCAGAACAGGGGGGGGGGGCAGAGCTGTACTCCTTCACCCCAGGGTTAGAACAGGGGGTGAGGGTGGAGGGAAGAGGTTGGTGGGGAGATGATGAGGGTGGAGGGAAGAGGTTGGTGGGGAGATGATGAGGGTGGAGGGAAGAGGTTGGTGGAGATGATGAGGGTGGAGGGAAGAGGTTGGTGGAGATGATGATGGTGGAGGGAAGAGGTTGGTGGAGATGATGAGGGTGGAGGGAAGAGGTTGGTGGAGATGATGAGGGTGGAGGGAAGAGGTTGGTGGAGATGATGGAGGAAGAGGAGGGAAGGGGTTGGTGGACATGATGAGGGTGGAGGGAAGAGGTTGGTGGAGATGATGAGGGTGGAGGGAAGAGGTTGGTGGAGATGATGGAGGAAGAGGAGGGAAGGGGTTGGTGGAGATGATGAGGGTGGAGGGAAGAGGTTGGTGGAGATGATGCGGGTGGAGGGAAGAGGTTGGTGGAGATGATGAGGGTGGAGGGAAGAGGTTGGTGGAGATGATGCGGGTGGAGGGAAGAGGTTGGTGGAGATGATGAGGGTGGAGGGAAGAGGTTGGTGGAGATGAGGGTGGAGGGAAGAGGTTGGTGGAGATGAGGGTGGAGGGAAGGCAGAAGGAGGACAACTGCGGGTCAGATGCCCTTGTCGATGACCTCCTAATGATCTCAGAAGCAGAACCTGATGACAGAAGGTCTAAGGCGCCCCCCACAGGCCTCGATGAGATATAACAAAGCAGCCATAACTCGTCCTCACCATCCACACACTTGAAGCCTCTTCACAATCCATTTAGTATTGAGGAGAAAAGCTTTGCTCAGGAAATGTCCTTCTAGATGACGGCTGATGGAGGAATGTTTAATGCGTCTGAGACAAGATTTCCATTTTACGAGCTGCTCTTTCTCTAGAAGTGTTCTATACGTCTATGGCGGGTATATTGGCAGGAGAGGAGATGCTGGGATGTGGCAGAAGAGAGGGAGATGGTTGCCCGGTAGACTTGGGTCAACTGGAAAACAAAAGCAAAGAAAATTTCCAGCTCAACTCACCAACCAGCCTGCAAACAACCGAATTGTCCTCACAGTGTGCGGGAAATCCTCGCTTTGAAGGCCAGTTCTAGGTGGGGGGTGGCCATTTGTTTGTACTGTTGGGATACTGGTGAGGGGTCGCCCTGGACACCTTTCCTGCCCTGTGCCATATGCTGGGTGTCCAGTCTGCCCCCCTGTGCTTTATGGAAGGGGTGGGCTCCCTCCAGGCTCACTTGCCCTCTATCTATCCATTATTATCCTTGTGCTTCCACTGTGGCAACTCCCAGAAATGTATAGGGTTAGGACCGCAGATAATACTTGGGGTGCCGTAAAGTGGCTCTTCAGCTTTCACATTTATTTGCAAATGCGTGCAAACTAAACCCGTTTTTAGCGCAACTGTTAGACGGGAAAACTCAGTTGGTTGCTGCTGGTCGGTGAGTTGAGCCGGCAATTTTCTTTGGTTTTGTTTGACAGCGTCGCCCTTCCATGTGCTCCTCGCTGGGAAGGCCAGTTATCGGTGTGGGCCGGGGCCATTTATTTGTACGGATCAGAGTTTCTCCAGGAATAACAGTGAGGAGATGCTTCCTTGCACTGCTCTGAAACGTTTGTTTTGCACCCTTAAGGCTCGGTTCACACCTATGCGAATTGGATGTGAGTTTCTCCGAATCCAATTTGCATAGCAGGAGAATGTGACTGGCTCTCTATGGAGACCGTTCAATTGCTGGAAAAATGTGTTCCTTTTTGGAGAGTTCCAGGTCCAAATTCAGCCCAAAATTCGGGCTGAAATCGGACCTGAAACGGTGAACCAGCACGCACCGGACCCCTGCTGTGCGATAGTGTGTAAACCGTGCCTGAAGGAAACCTGTGTAGACTGTGAGGAATAGGTTAAAGCGGAGGCTCACCCAAAAATCCACTTTTTGACATTAGCTGTAGCATACTGCTAACATTTGCAGTATGCTGTTTTTTTTTTTTTTTACTTATCGTTATATGAGCCCTTGTTTTCCGGCTCCGAGCGGGGAATCCTGCAGGGAATGGGCGTTTCTAAGCGAAGCGGAGTTGATTGACGGCTGCTAAGGCACGTCTTGGCCTCTGTTTAATCTTCAACTGCCATGACGCTGCACATGTGATCAGTTATGACACCAGCCATTGGATGGTTTGACAGTTTGGTTGAGAGCACAACCAAAGTGACAGTTAGCATTCCCGGCATGCCAGGAATGTAACTGCTTTTTCAAACTGTTAAATTGATGGGTTTACTTCCGATTTAAGGATGCTGGAAAGTTCATTTTGAGGGTGAACCTCCGCTTTAAGCTATGTGGGGTAGGCTGTGTGGGGAAGGTTGTGTTGGGTAGGGTATGTAGGTTACACTGTGTGGGGAAGGTTTTGCTATGTGGGATAGGCTGTGTGGGTAGGTTACAGAATGTAGGTTGCACTGTGTGGGGTAGGTTGTGTGGGGTAGGTTAGGTAGGTTACGCTATGTGAGATAGGCTGTGTTGGGAAGGTTGTGTTGGGTAGGTTACAGTATGTGGTAGAGGCTGTGTGGGATAGGTTGGGTAGGATGTGTGGGATAGGATGTGTGGGGAAGGTTGTGTGGGGTAGATTACAGTATGTGGTAGAGGTTGTGTGGGTAGGTTATGTAGGTTGTGTGGGTAGGTTAGATAGGTTGTGTGGAATAGGCTGTGTGGGGAAGGGTGTGTGGGGTAGGTTACGCTATGTGGTAGAGGTTGTGTGGGATAGGCTGTGTGGGTAGGTTAGGTAGGTTGTGTGGGATAGGTTAGGTAGGATGTGTGGGTAGGTTGGATGTGTGGGTAGGTTAGGTAGGATGTGTGGGTAGGTTAGGTAGGTTGTTTGGGTAGGTTAGGTAGGTTGTGTGGGATAGGCTGTGTGGGTAGGTTAGGCAGGTTGTGTGGGTAGGTTAGGTAGGTTACGTGGGTAGGTTAGGTAGGTTGCGTGGGTAGATTAGGTAGGTTGTGTAGGTAGGTTGCGTGGGTAGGTTAGGTAGGTTGTGTGGGTAGATTAGGTAGGTTGTGTGGGACAGCCCAGCTCATGTTGCCCCTCTTGCTGTCTTCCAGGGTAAAGGGAAGATGAGGACCTTCTGGCTTCTGGGGGAAATGACAGAAGACGACATTATCTGAGACTCTCTGGTTCTCTATCAGGCCGGCCGAGTCCTGACTAATGTGGGGACTTACCTCGGAGCCCTTCATCGCTGCTCGGCCCGGAGTACATTGATTCCAGATGCCTCCCTGGTTGGAGCCCCAGGCACCGACCCTTACTTCTCTTTTCTCTGGGAACGAGTCATTAAGCACCAGCTAATTGGCCAATTCCTGACCTATCACGTGGTCAGATGGCCCCAATCAGATAAGAGGGCTTGTAAAGCCGCCAACGTTGCAGGAGGCGATGCAGGGCCAGGAATACGAAGGCGAAGGGTCCTTCTAATCTTAGACCTTCGGCTTGCTGAACTTCATGATGGAAAAGTTTGAGTAGAAATGGATCCTAGCTTCCAATTTGCCGCCACTTCACCGGTGGGGAGGTCGGTCTTTTCTGTGGACGCCGCCCGGATCTCCACCGTCCATACCAATTCTTATCACCACCTTCTCAATCCCTTCCCATTCCCACCACAAGGGACAGCCAAGAATTGCACCGGGACTGAGATAAGGACTGCCCCCCCCCCCAGTGCAGGCGACGCGGCACAGCGAAGATCGATGCGGAAGAATTATCACTTGATCATAATAGAGGGCGGAGACTCGGATAAACCTCACAAGGCGTAGAGCGTCTCCCTGCCATCAGCAAGGTGTATATTATGTGAATAGTGGCAGTTGTACTGAGTCCGTGGCACATTCAGCCTTAAATAAAGAAAATTACATCCTAAAACCGGCTTACGTGGTATGTGCTTGTCCGCTATTGGACGTCAGAAACCAGCCAATGGAACAGCTTGTACATCCCAACGTGTGGCAGGACCAAAGGCTGCAGGGATGCCGGATGGGTATATAGTACCTCCTCCAATGACAATACAGGAGGTCCTCCGCCAGATCACGCCTGGGCTTATCACAACAAGCTTTATTGGGTTCAGACAGATATTCTATATCCCCCGTGAGATGTGACACATCTCAGCCAATGGGCTTATTCATCAATGTCACATCTGATGGGAAGATAATGTCTGTCTGACCCAATATGGCACCAATAAAGCTTGTTACTTCTCATAATCACCCAAAGGCAACCGATGAGTACTGGGTGGGGGGGGGGGGGTTCTCCAAAAGATCCTCCTGCTTCTCATAAACCAAAGCCAACCAATGAGTAGTGGGTTGGATGGGCTCTCCAGAAGATCCTTCTGCTCTTCATGATCACCCAATGAGTACTGGGTGGGGGGTTCTCCAGAAGATCCTCCTGCTCCTCATGATCACCCAAGGCCAACCAATGAGTACTGGGTGGGGGGTTCTCCAGAAGATCCTTCCGCTCCTCATGATCACCCAAGGTCAACCAATGAGTTCTGGGTGGGGGGTTCTCCAGAAGATCCTTCCGCTCCTCATGATCACCCAAAGCCAACCAATCAGTACTGGTTGGGCAATTATGATGAGCGGGAGGAACTTCTGGAGAACCCCCCCACCCAGTACTCATTGGTCAGCCTTTTGTGATCATGATGAGCAGGAAGATCTTTTGGAGAACCCAGTACTCATTGGATGGCTTTGGGGGGGCTCTCCAGAAAATGCTCCCACTCCTCATGATCACCCAAAGCCAACCAATGAGTACTGGGTGGGGGGTGTTCTCCAGAAAATGCTCCCACTCTTCATAATCACTCAAGGCCAATCAATGAGTTCTGGGTTGGGGGGGGGCTCTCCAGAAGATCCTCCCGCTCCTCATGATCACCCAAAGCCAACCAATGAGTACTGGGTGGGGGGTGCTCCCACCCGATCTTCATGATCAACCAAGGCCTGTCCACTGACTGGCAGATGGCGAATACACTGTACATAGGTCAGGGTGACTCCAGGCACACAATGACTTTGGGGTCACGGTATGTACTCACAAGTCGGAGTGTGCATCCATGAAGTCCATACATAGTGCTCCCACCACACGTCTGACACCGGCGGGTGACCAGCTATGGCAGCTTCATAGGTAACAAGCCAACAATGAGTGAATGCCAGGATGTGGTGCAATCCACCGATCTCCCTACACACCCATCATTACAAAAGACAAATCACACAAACAGCAACAAAAAAAAACGTTTTATTTCCTTGTTTGTCCTCCATCGGGGATCATTAGAGTCTGCAGGCCGACGGGTCTTTGGTAGTTGGGGAGATGCCCTGGCCCCCCAGGGTGAATACAATGATCCCATAGAACAGGAGGAATTAAACATTTCTATTAAGGGGGTAAAGGCCAGAGACATGGTGGGACCTGGGAAGGGAGAGTCTGAAGGATGGTAGGACCTAGGGGAAAGGGGTCTGAGAGATGGAGGGATGTGGGGGGGTTAGAGTCTGAGAAATGGAGGGATGTGGGAGATACGGTGATATTGGGTTGTAGGGATCAGAGATCTGTCAGCACATGCAGAAGTGTCTGGGGGGTGCCCTGTCCGGTGGTGTGAGATGAAGGTGATGAGGATGATGATGATGATGTCCGGTGGTGTGAGATGAAGGTGATGAGGATGATGTCCGGTGGTGTGAGATGAAGGTGATGAGGATGATGATGATGATGTCCGGTGGTGTGAGATGAAGGTGATGAGGATGATGATGATGATGTCCGGTGGTGTGAGATGAAGGTGATGAGGATGATGATGATGATGTCCGGTGGTGTGAGATGAAGGTGATGAGGATGATGATGTCCGGTGGTGTGAGATGATGATGTTGAAGGTGCGGATGATGATGATGTCCATGGTGCGGATGATGATGTCCATGGTGAGGATGATGATGTCTGGTGGTGAGGATGCCGCTCACATGTTGGGATAATTCTCCAGGCTGTAGGGAACAGGTTGGTCCAGATTCTGGGATATCGGGGTAGAGAAAGCCGAACTCTTTTTGAAGGGAGTGTCCCGGCTCCGGACGTCTGATACCCCCTAATGTGAGAAAACAGGACATGACTGTCAGGATGGGACTCCTCAGCGACATCTCCCACCGTCTTCTACAAATAATGATATCTAAAGAAGAAATCTTGGCTTCTAGGGTTGGGTGGAGTGAGATATGAATAGGGAAGGGAGGGAAATCCTCAGATTTTATCAGGTGTCCCCATCAGAGGAATTTCCTGCTCTCCCTGCCCCTCCCCCGTCACATGACTCCAATGTGAGAATAAAAGCTTACCGTGACACCGCGCAGGTTCTCTGTCCAGAAGGTGACAGCCGGATCCGTCCAATAATCCCGACTCTGAAATACACCAAATACTGTCCAATCAACTCCCAATTCTCAGAGATGGGATCCCATCCGCCATCCCATCCCGTCCCCATCACATCCACCATCCCATCCGCCATCCCATCCCATCCACCATCCCATCCCATCCGCCATCCCGTCACCATCCCATCCGCCATCCCATCCCGTCCCCATCACATCCACCATCCCATCCGCCATCCCATCCCATCCACCATCCCATCCCATCCGCCATCCCGTCCCCATCCCATCCGCCATCCCATCCGCCATCCCGTCCCCATCCCATCCGCCATCCCGTCCCCATCACATCCACCATCCCATCCGCCATCCCATCCCATCCACCATCCCATCCCATCCGCCATCCCGTCCCCATCCCATCCGCCATCCCATCCCGTCCCCATCACATCCACCATCCCATCCGCCATCCCATCCCATCCACCATCCCATCCCATCCGCCATCCCGTCCCCATCCCATCCGCCATCCCATCCCCATCACATCCACCATCCCATCCGCCATCCCATCCCATCCACCATCCCATCCCATCCGCCATCCCGTCACCATCCCATCCGCCATCCCATCCCCATCACATCCACCATCCCATCCGCCATCCCATCCCATCCACCATCCCATCCCATCCGCCATCCCGTCCCCATCCCATCCGCCATCCCATCCCGTCCCCATCCCATCCGCCATCCCGTCCCATCCGCCATCCCGTCCTCATCCCATCCGCCATCCCATCCACCATCCCATCCCATCCGCCATCCCATCCCATCCCGTCCCCATCACATCCACCATCCCATCCCATCCGCCATCCCGTCCCCATCCCATCCGCCATCCCGTCCTCATCCCATCCCATCCGCCATCCCGTCCTCATCCCATCCCGTCCACCATCCCGTCCCCATCCCATCCGCCATCCCGTCCCCCATCCGATCTTATCCAGTCCCCCATTCCATCCCATCCCCATCCACCATCCCATCCGCCATCCCGTCCCCATCCCATCCACCATCCCGTCCCCATCCCATCCGCCATCCCATCCCCATCCCATCCGCCATCCTGTCCACCATCCGCATCCGATCTTATCCAGTCCCTCATTACATCCCATCCCCATCCACCATCCCATATCCTGTCCCCATCCCATCCGCCATCCCGTCCCCATCCCATCCGCATCCGATCTTATCCAGTCCCCCATTACATCCCATCCGCCATCCCATCCCCATCCGCCATCCCATCCGCCATCCCATCCGCCATCCCATCCGTCATCCCGTCCCCATCCCATCCGCCATCCCGTCCCCATCCCATCCGATCTTATCCAGTCCCCCATTACATCCCATCCGCCATCCCGTCCCCATCCCGTCCGATCTTATCCAGTCCCCCATTCCATCCCATCCGCCATCCCATCCCCATCCCATCCGCCATCCCGTCCCCATCCCATCCGATCTTATCCAGTCCCCCATTCCATCCCATCCGCCATCCCGTCCCCATCCCATCCGCCATCCCGTCCCCATCCCATCCGATCTTATCCAGTCCCTCATTACATCCCATCCGCCATCCCGTCCACCATCCCGTCCCCATCCCATCCCCATCCCATCCGATCTTATCCAGTCCCCCATTCCATCCCATCCGCCATCCCGTCCCCATCCCATCCGCCATCCCATCCGATCTTATCCAGTCCCCCATTACATCCCATCCGCCATCCCGTCCCCATCCCATCCGCCATCCCGTCCCCATCCCATCCGATCTTATCCAGTCCCCCATTACATCCCATCCCCATCCGCCATCCCATCCGCCATCCCGTCCCCATCCCATCCGATCTTATCCAGTCCCTCATTACATCCCATCCGCCATCCCGTCCACCATCCCATCCGATCTTATCCAGTCCCCCATTACATCCCATCCGCCATCCCGTCCACCATCCCGTCCCCATCCCATCCGCCATCCCGTCCCCCATTCGATCTTATCCAGTCCCCATTCCATCCCATCCCCATCCACCATCCCATCCGCCATCCCGTCCCCATCCCATCCACCATCCCGTCCCCATCCCATCCGCCATCCCATCCCCATCCCATCCGCCATCCCATCCGCCATCCCGTCCCCATCCCATCCGCCATCCTGTCCACCATCCCATCCGATCTTATCCAGTCCCCCATTCCATCCCATCCGCATCCGATCTTATCCAGTCCCTCATTACATCCCATCCCCATCCACCATCCCATATCCTGTCCCCATCCCATCCGCCATCCCGTCCCCATCCCATCCGCATCCGATCTTATCCAGTCCCCCATTACATCCCATCCGCCATCCCGTCCCCATCCCATCCGATCTTATCCAGTCCCCCATTACATCCCATCCGCCATCCCGTCCCCATCCCATCCGCCATCCCGTCCCCATCCCATCCGATCTTATCCAGTCCCCCATTACATCCCATCCGCCATCCCGTCCCCATCCCATCCGATCTTATCCAGTCCCTCATTACATCCCATCCGCCATCCCGTCCCCATCCCATCCGCCATCCCATCCGCCATCCCATCCGATCTTATCCAGTCCCCCATTCCATCCCATCCGCCATCCCGTCCCCATCCCATCCGCCATCCCGTCCTCATCCCATCCACCATACTGTCCCCCATCCGATCTTATCCAGTCCCCCATTACATCCCATCCGCCATCCCATCCGCCATCCCGTCCCCATCCCATCCGCCATCCCGTCCCCCATCCGATCTTATCCAGTCCCCCATTCCATCCCATCCCCATCCGCATCCGATCTTATCCAGTCCCTCATTACATCCCATCCCCATCCACCATCCCATCCGCCATCCTGTCCCCATCCCATCCGATCTTATCCAGTCCCCCATTCCATCCCATGCGCCATCCCTTCCCCATCCCATCCGCCATCCCGTCCCCCATTACATCCCATCCGCCATCCCGTCCCCATCCCATCCGCCATCCCGTCCCCATCCCATCCGCCATCCCGTCCCCCATTACATCCCATCCGCCATCCCGTCCCCATCCCATCCGCCATCCCGTCCCCATCCCGTCCGATCTTATCCAGTCCCCCATTACATCATATCCGCCATCCCGTCCCCATCCCATCCACCATCCCATCCCATCCCGTCCCCATTCCATCCGCCATCCCGTCCCCATCCCATCCCGTCCCCATCCGCCATCCCGTCCCCATCCCATCCCGTCCCCATCCCATCCGCCATCCCGTCCCCATTCCATCCGCCATCCCGTCCGCCATCCTGTCCCCATCCCATCCGCCATCCCATCCCCATCCCATCCGCCATCCCATCCCCATCCCATCCGCCATCCCGTCCCCATTCCATCCGCCATCCCGTCCCCCATTACATCCCATCCGCCATCCCGTCCCCATCCCATCCGCCATCCCGTCCCCCATTACATCCCATCCGCCATCCCGTCCCCATCCCATCCGCCATCCCGTCCCCATCCCGTCCGATCTTATCCAGTCCCCCATTACATCATATCCGCCATCCCGTCCCCATCCCATCCACCATCCCATCCCATCCCGTCCCCATTCCATCCGCCATCCCGTCCCCATCCCATCCCGTCCCCATCCGCCATCCCGTCCCCATCCCATCCCGTCCCCATCCCATCCGCCATCCCGTCCCCATTCCATCCGCCATCCCGTCCGCCATCCTGTCCCCATCCCATCCGCCATCCCATCCCCATCCCATCCGCCATCCCATCCCCATCCCATCCGCCATCCCGTCCCCATTCCATCCGCCATCCCGTCCCCCATTACATCCCATCCGCCATCCCGTCCCCATCCCATCCGCCATCCCGTCCCCATCCCATCCGCCATCCCGTCCCCCATTACATCCCATCCGCCATCCCGTCCCCATCCCATCCGCCATCCCGTCCCCATCCCGTCCGATCTTATCCAGTCCCCCATTACATCATATCCGCCATCCCGTCCCCATCCCATCCACCATCCCATCCCATCCCGTCCCCATTCCATCCGCCATCCCGTCCCCATCCCATCCCGTCCCCATCCGCCATCCCGTCCCCATCCCATCCCGTCCCCATCCCATCCGCCATCCCGTCCCCATTCCATCCGCCATCCCGTCCGCCATCCTGTCCCCATCCCATCCGCCATCCCATCCCCATCCCATCCGCCATCCCATCCCCATCCCATCCGCCATCCCGTCCCCATCCCATCCCATTCCATCCGATCTTATCCAGTCCCCCATCCCATCCTATCTTATCCAGTCCCCCATTTCATCCCACCACATCACACTCCATCCCATCCCCCGTCCCACCCATAGGACCTACCTTGGTGGGAAGTGGTGTCTGCGGCACAAAACCATCAACAAGGAAATCTCTCTGTGTGGTGGATTCCATCTCTCCGATCTCCTCCACTGTCAGCGTTTCTCCTACTTCCTGACTGAGAGAACCCGACATGTCTATCAGTTCTATCTATATCATGGAGTATATAGTATATACATTGTATACGGGGGGTGGAGTATATACATTGTATACAGGGGGTGTGATGAGTATATACTATGATGGGGGAGGGGGGAGTATATACATTGTATACGGGGGGTGGAGTATATACATTGTATACGGGGGGTGGAGTATATACATTGTATACAGGGGGGTGGAGTATATACATTGTATACGGGGAGTGTGATGAGTATATACTATGATGGGGGGAGGGGGGAGTATATACATTGTATACGGGGAGTGTGATGAGTATATACTATGATGGGGGAGGGGTAAAGTATATACATTGTATACGGGGGGTGTGATGAGTATATACTATGATGGGGGTGGAGTATATACATTGTATACGGGGAGTGTGATGAGTATATACTATGATGGGGGAGGGGTGGAGTATATACTATGATGGGGGAGGGGGGTGGAGTATATACATTGTATACGGGGTGTGTGATGAGTATATACTATGATGGGGGAGGGGTGGAGTATATACTATGATGGGGGGAGGGGGGAGTATATACATTGTATACGGGGAGTGTGATGAGTATATACTATGATGGGGGAGGGGTGGAGTATATACTATGATGGGGGTGGAGGGGGGTGACAATGTAGCCCAGATGTGGAGTAGTTGTGGGGGGGGGGAGGGGGGGGTGCAGTATATACTATGATGGGGGAGGGGTGGAGTATATACTATGATGGGGGAGGGGGGTGGAGTATATACATTGTATACGGGGGGTGTGATGAGTATATACTATGATGGGGGTGGAGTATATACATTGTATACGGGGAGTGTGATGAGTATATACTATGATGGGGGAGGGGTGGAGTATATACATTGTATACGGGGGGTGTGATGAGTATATACTATGATGGGGGAGGGGTGGAGTATATACTATGATGGGGGGAGGGGTGGAGTATATACATTGTATACGGGGAGTGTGATGAGTATATACTATGATGGGGGAGGGGTGGAGTATATACTATGATGGGGGAGGGGTGGAGTATATACATTATATACGGGGTGTGTGATGAGTATATACTATGATGGGGGAGGGGTGGAGTATATACTTTGATGGGGGGAGGGTGGAGTATATACTATGATGGGGGGAGGGGTGGAGTATATACATTATATACGGGGTGTGTGATGAGTATATACTATGATGGGGGAGGGGTGGAGTATATACTTTGATGGGGGGAGGGTGGAGTATATACTATGATGGGGGAGGGGTGGAGTATATACATTATATACGGGGTGTGTGATGAGTATATACTATGATGGGGGGGGGGGGGGGAGTATATACATTGTATACGGGGTGTGTGATGAGTATATACATTGTATACGGGGTGTGTGATGAGTATATACTATGATGGGGGGAGTATATATACTATGATGGGGGGGAGGGGGGGAGGGGGATGACAATGTAGCCCAGATGTGGAGTAGTTGTGGGGGGGAGGGGGGGTGTGCGCCCCGTCTCCTGTGTCCCGCACATACAAAGGGCCAATTGTCCCGGGCAGTTAATGGGAAGCAGACCTCCAGGCTCCGCTCAGACGGCGCGGCGTTGCCGGAAGAAGGGGGGTGCAGAGCCGTGTACAGAGGCCGGGCTGTGCTGGACTTGGTGTGTACAGTACAGGGGTCTCTCACACATGGAGACCCCTCATCACTTCTTCACCTCCCTCTACAATACAGACCAGGAAGAGTCTCTGACCACCACTGACCACACTATACTACCCAGAGACACTCACCCACAGTGCTAGACCTATTACTGGGGGGACAATGGGCTGAGGACTGAAAAATTCCAACATGAACCTGAACCCAGACTAGATACTGTAATTCTAACCGGCCTGGAAGAACTCCGTCCCAGAGAGGTCTATGGGGGTCAGGCAGGGACCTTCAGCCAAGGGTCATATAGGGGAGCGGTGATGTCCAGGGGGTCAGGCAGGGCACATCTCCCTGTTATCAGACGGAGGGGCCCCTTTCCTTCTCTATATAGGAGTGTCAGGCGTTGGTGGAATCTCCATTTCTCTTCATGGTGGACTTCAGACCCCTTATCTGCTGTTGTGGGTTCAACTCCTGAGCAGTTCTTTGTGTCTGTCCCCATAGATTAGGGGGTCCCTATAGATTAGGGGGTCCCCATAGACCAGGGATCCCTATAGATCAAGGGGTCCCCATAGACCAGGGGGTCCCTATAGATCAGGGTGCCCCTATAGACCAGGGGGTCCCTATAGATTAGGGGGTCCCCATAGACCAGGGGGTCCCTATAGATCAGGGTGCCCCTATAGACCAGGGGGTCCCTATAGACCAGGGGGTCCCCATAGATCAGGGGGTCCCCATAGACCAGGGGTTCCCTATAGACCAGGGAGTCCCTATAGACCAGGGAGTCCCTATAGACCAGGGGGTTCCTGGTGGGCTCTCAGCCTGTACATCAGATGGCTAGTAAGGGGTCTTATTAGGGGTCCTTCCCAGCTGCTGTGATCCCACAAGGAGATCATTAGACGCCTCGCTGCAAAGCAGTCATATGCACCCCGATCTTCAATAGAAGACAAGATGGACTCCATGGAGGAAAATCGTATTTCACCAACATTGTAATAAAATGATAAAATCACACTTACAATTTTTCACAACATGTGTTACAAACAACCCGCAGGTCCAAGCGGTCAGGCTGACTTGCGGGATGACGTCACATGTGATGCCCCTCCCAACACGTTTCTCTGTAACCAGCGTCATCCGGGGATATGAGACTTATTTTGGGTTTAGTAGAATGCTCTGGTTCCCTGCCGCAAATATCCTCAGATTAGAACAGGAAATGTATGCTTATATGGGACCACTGGGGGCGGGGTCCTCTTCCCCCACTGGGGGCGGGGTCCTCTTCCTCCACTGGGGGCTAAGTCTTCTTCCTCCACTGGGGGCAGGGGTCCTCTTCCTCCACTGGGGGCGGGGTCCTCTTCCTCCTCTGGGGGCTAGGTCTTCTTGCTCCGCTGGGAGCGGGGGTCCTCTTCCTCCACTGCGGGGCTAGGTCTTCTTCCTCCTCTGGGGGCGGGGTCCTCTTCCTCCACTGGGGGGCTAGGTCTTCTTCCTCTGCTGGGGGCTAGGTCTTCTTCCTCCACTGGGGGCTAGGTCCTCTTCCTCCACTGGGGGCTAGGTCCTCTTCCTCCACTGGGGGCTAGGTCCTCTTCCTCCACTGGGGGCTAGGTCCTCTTCCTCCACTGGGGGCTAGGTCTTCTTCCTCCACTGGGGGCGGGGTCCTCTTCCTCCGCTGGGGGCTAGGTCATCTTCTTCCACTGGAGGCTCGGTCCTCTTCCTCCACTGCGGGGCTAGGTCTTCTTCCTCCTCTGGGGGCGGGGTCCTCTTCCTCCACTGGGGGGCTAGGTCTTCTTCCTCTGCTGGGGGCTAGGTCTTCTTCCTCCACTGGGGGCTAGGTCCTCTTCCTCCACTGGGGGCTAGGTCCTCTTCCTCCACTGGGGGCTAGGTCCTCTTCCTCCACTGGGGGCTAGGTCCTCTTCCTCCACTGGGGGCTAGGTCTTCTTCCTCCGCTGGGGGCGGGGTCCTCTTCCTCCGCTGGGGGCTAGGTCATCTTCTTCCACTGGAGGCTCGGTCCTCTTCCTCCACTGCGGGGCTAGGTCTTCTTCCTCCTCTGGGGGCGGGGTCCTCTTCCTCCACTGGGGGGCTAGGTCTTCTTCCTCCGCTGGGGGCTAGGTCTTCTTCTTCCACTGGGGGCTAGGTCCTCTTCCTCCACTGGGGGCTAGGTCCTCTTCCTCCACTGGGGGGCTAGGTCTTCTTCCTCCACTGGGGGCTAGGTCCTCTTCCTCCACTGGGGGCTAGGTCCTCTTCTTCCACTGGAGGCTCGGTCCTCTTCCTCCACTGGGGGGGCTAGGTCTTCTTCCTCCACTGGGGGTGGGGGTCCTCTTCCTCCACTGGGGGCGGGGGTCCTCTTCCTCCACTGGGGGTGGGGTCCTCATCCTCCACTGGGGGCGGGGTCCTCTTCCTCCACTGGGGGCTAGGTCTTCTTCCTCCACTGGGGGCTAGGTCTTCTTCCTCCACTGGGGGCTAGGTCTTCTTCCTCCACTGGGGGCTAGGTCTTCTTCCTCCACTGGGGGCTAGGTCTTCTTCCTCCACTGGGGGCTAGGTCCTCTTCTTCCACTGGGGGCTAGGTCCTCTTCCTCCACTGAGGGCTAGGTCCTCTTCCTCCACTGGGGGCTAGGTCTTCTTCCTCCGCTGGGGGCTAGGTCCTCTTCCTCCACTGGGGGCTAGGTCCTCTTCCTCCACTGGGGGCTAGGTCCTCTTCCTCCACTGAGGGCTAGGTCCTCTTCCTCCACTGGGGGCTAGGTCTTCTTCCTCCACTGGGGGGCTAGGTCCTCTTCCTCCACTGGGGGGCTAGGTCTTCTTCCTCCACTGGGGGCTAGGTCATCTTCTTCCACTGGAGGCTCGGTCCTCTTCCTCCACTGGGGGCTAGGTCTTCTTCCTCCTCTGGGGGCTAGGTCCTCTTCCTCCTCTGGGGGCTAGGTCCTCTTCCTCCTCTGGGGGCTAGGTCCTCTTTCTCCACTGGGGGCTAGGTCTTCTTCCTCCACTGCCGGGCTAGGTCTTCTTCCTCCTCTGGGGGCTAGGTCTTCTTCCTCCTCTGGGGGCTAGGTTCTCTTCCTCCACTGCGGGGCTAGGTCTTCTTCCTCCTCTGGGGGCTAGGTCCTCTTCCTCCACTGCGGGGCTAGGTCTTCTTCCTCCTCTGGGGGCTAGGTCCTCTTCCTCCACTGCGGGGCTAGGTCTTCTTCCTCCACTGGGGGCTAGGTCCTCTTCCTCCACTGGCAGCTAGGGCCTCTTCCTCCACTGGGGGCTAGGTCTTCTTCCTCCACTGGGGGCTAGGTCCTCTTCCTCCACTGGGGGCTAGGTCCTCTTCCTCCACTGAGGGCTAGGTCCTCTTCCTCCACTGGAGGCTAGGTCTTCTTCCTCCGCTGGGGGCTAGGTCTTCTTCCTCCACTGGGGGGCTAGGTCCTCTTCCTCCACTGGGGGGCTAGGTCTTCTTCCTCCACTGGGGGGCTAGGTCCTCTTGCTCCACTGGGGGGCTAGGTCTTCTTCCTCCACTGGGGGCTAGGTCATCTTCTTCCAGTGGAGGCTCGGTCCCCTTCCTCCACTGGGGGGGCTAGGTCTTCTTCCTCCACTGGGGGTGGGGTCCTCTTCCTCCACTGGGGGCGGGGGTCCTCTTCCTCCACTGGGGGTGGGGTCCTCTTCCTCCACTGGGGGTGGGGGTCCTCTTCCTCCACTGGGGGTGGGGGTCCTCTTCCTCCACTGGGGGTGGGGTCCTCTTCTTCCACTGTGGTCTAGGTCTTCTCCCTGGGCCAATCCATAAAGTTTTGAGAAACGTCCTTCAAGTGCTGTTCCCTGTTTTGCCTTCGGTCAGGTGACTTTTCTTGCTGTATTGCCTGGATTTCTGTCCCTTACCCCACCGATGCTGAATCTGGGGGCGTTCCTAGATCTAGTGCTGGAGGTTGGGGATAGGCAGGTTAGGCCTTCTGCTGGATTGCTCAGCAGTGATTCCTCCAGAGAGGAGCCGTTATCTTCATCCTCCTTTTCTCCAGTCTGTGGTTGGGGTCTCAAACCCATCTCCTGCCCCCCTGTAACGGATCTATGCATGCTGCCGGGACATCGATAATGCAGGGAGGACTACAAGGAACTGCATGGCTTGTCACAATTGGATGTACCACAGTGTATTCTGAGCTCAAAGGGTTAATTGGACAAGTCTCTTTCACTGCTGAATGCTAATGTTCCCTTCGCATAGCTAATGAACTCTCTTTTGTGTAGGCAACAGCCCCCTGTGAGGTGTATGCTGAGGGGGATTATGTGTGAGTGATAATTGTTTTAAAGGTTAATTGAATTCTATTGTCTGATCAAGTTAAGTTTAGGAGCCAAGACGGCTAGCGGCTGATTGGCTCAAGGGAAGGTCATTTGTTTCTGTACAGTTTGTAACCAGATATAAGGAGGAAAAATGTGGCATTAAAGTTCAGTCTGCTTGACTCTGCAAACGTAGCACGTCTCGTTTCTTGGAAGGGCGTTCGATGGGATATACCGGCGGTACCTGCATATCGCAGCTTGCCAGGGAAAAGGACGTCTCCAACGGCTGAGACCCTCAAACTACATGGGTAGCCGTTACATTGGTTGGCAGCGGTGGGATGGTCCTTTTATCCAAAGAGCAAGTGCTGAATGGAGTCGCAGTACGCCAGGCTGAAAAGATCCACACTAAAAGATCTATTGGAGAGTCGTGGTAGGAGCGCCAGCAACAGACCACGGAGGGAGCTGATAGCTGAACTGCTGGGGCTGGACGAAATGGATGGATCCATGGAAGGAACGGAGCCCCTTGCACCGGTCAGCAAAGAAGATGTAATTACTGGGATTGTACAGCGGAGATTATCCTTGTATCCAGAAACGTCCGTGGAACTAATAAACCAGCTGTTCCGGGAAGCAAGGGAGGAGATACAAACGAAGAGGGGACAAGAACTGGAACTGGTAAGAGCGAGACAGCCCATTACACCTGCAGTTCCTACCCCCCCACCTGCTGCTACAGGAAAGAAAATACCGTTCACTGCATTCAAAGCTTTTGTAGAAAGTGAGGAGGAAATCGATGGATATTTGGCGGATTTTGAGAGACAGTGCTCACTACACCAGGTACCACCAGACCAATGGGTCTCTATTTTGTCGGGGAAATTGTCGGGCAAAGCCAATGAAGCCTTTCGGGCCCTCGCTCCAGAGGATATTTTACAATACCAGCAAGTTAAAAAGGCGCTGCTAACCCGATACGCCGTAACGCCAGAAGCCTACCGCCGTCGCTTCCGGGAGTCCAAGAAGATGGCTGTGGACTCCCACATGGAATGGGCCAACCGGTTACAAAGGGTGGCATCCCTTTGGGTCCAAGGGTGCAAGGCCAACACCGGGGAGGAAGTATTGCAGCTGTTCCTAATGGAACATTTCTTCCAAGACCTGGCCGCAGACATACAAGACTGGGTATGAGATCGCCGGCCCGCTAACTTAAACGAGGCGGCTCGGCTAGCAGATGAGTACGCGGAAACAAGGAAAGTAAGCCAGGGTACTATGCGGCTGGCTCAGAAGGTAGAACCCCGTACTCCAACCGTCACCCCACGCCCAGAGTTTCGGGCTCCAGTCCCACCACGTCCTCAGGGGCCTAGCAACTACCCCCGGGATTCGCCTAGGGTGACGTGCCATCACTGCAGCGACACGGGACATATTGCTCGTTATTGCCCTTTGAGAGCTACAAACAACAATTGGAGACGCACAACACCCAACACAGAGGTCACTCCAACACGTCCCTCTGCGGCCCACTGCCTGGAGACCGAGGGGGTCCCTGAGGAATGTCTGGGAATTTGGTATGAGGCA